>NW_022681460.1:99999869-100171023 GCF_009764315.1 Trachypithecus francoisi | reverse complement strand
CACTTCTCCGCCTGATGATTTTCAGACGCTGCAGACGCCACCCGAGTGTCTTCGGGCACCTCTTCCAACTTCTCCGCCTGATGATTTTCAGACACTGCAGACGCCACCCGAGTGTCTTTGGGCACCTCTTCCATTCTCGCTGATGATTTTCAGACACTGCAGAGCCACCCGAGTGTCTTGGCACCTCTTCCACCTTCTCCGCCTGATGATTTTCAGACACTGCAGACGCCACCGAGTGTCTTCGGGCACCTCTTCCACCTTCTCCGCCTGATGATTTTCAGACGCTGCAGACGCCACCCGAGAGTCTTCGGCACCGCTTCCACCTCTCCACTGATGATTTTCAGACGCTGCAGACGCCACCGAGGTTTCGGGCACCTCTTCCACCTTCTCCGCCTGATGATTTTCAGACGCTGCAGACGCCACCCGAGTGTTTCGGGCACCTCTTCCACCTTCTCCGCCTGATGATTTTCAGACGCTGCAGACGACACCGAGTGTCTTCGGGCACCTCTTCCACCTTCTCCGCCTGATGATTTTCAGACACTGCAGACGCACCCGAGTGTCTTCGTGCACCTCTTCCACCTTCTCGCCTGATGATTTTCAGACGCTGCACGCCACCCGAGTGTCTTTGTGCACCTCTTCCACCTTCTCCGCCTGATGATTTTCAGACACTGCAGACGCACCCGAGTGTCTTCGGCACCTCTTCCACTTCTCCGCCTGATGATTTTCAGACATGCAGACGCCACCCGAGTGTCTTCGGGCACCTCTTCCAGCTTCTCCGCCTGATGATTTTCAGACGCTGCAGACGCCACCCGAGTGTCTTCGGGCACCTCTTCCACCTTCTCCGCCTGATGATTTTCAGACGCTGCAGACGCCACCCGAGTGTCTTCGTGCACCTCTTCCACCTTCTCCGCCTGATGATTTTCAGACGCTGCAGACGCCACCCGAGTGTCTTTGTGCACCTCTTCCACCTTCTCCGCCTGATGATTTTCAGACACTGCAGACGTCACCCGAGTGTCTTTCGGCACCTCTTCCAGCTTCACCTGATGATTTTCAGACACTGCAGACCACCCGAGTGTGTTGTGCACCTCTTCCAGCTTCTCCGCCTGATGATTTTCAGACACTGCAGACGCCACCCGAGTGTGTTTGTGCACCTCTTCCACCTTCTCCGCCTGATGATTTTCAGACACTGCAGACGCCACCCGAGTGTCTTCGGGCACCTCTTCCACCTTCTCCGCCTGATGATTTTCAGACACTGCAGACGCCACCCGAGTGTGTTTGTGCACCTCTTCCACCTTCTCCGCCTGATGATTTTCAGACACTGCAGACGCCACCCGAGTGTCTTCGGGCACCTCTTCACCTTCTCCGCCTGATGATTTTCAGACACTGCAGACGCCCCAGTGTCTTCGGGCACCTCTTCCACCTTTCGCCTGATGATTTTCAGACACTGCAGACGCCACCCGAGTGTCTTCGGGTACCTCTTCCACCTTCTCCGCCTGATGATTTTCAGACACTGCAGACGCCAACCCGGTCTTCGGGCACATCTTCCACCTTCTCCGCCTGATGATTTTCAGACACTGCAGACGCCACCCGAGTGTCTTCGGGCACCTCTTCCACCTTCTCCGCCTGATGATTTTCAGACACTGCAGACGCCACCCGAGTGTCTTCGGTCACCTCTTCCACCTTCTCCGCCTGATGATTTTCAGACACTGCAGACGCCAGCCGAGTGTCTTCGGGCACCTCTTCCACCTTCTCCGCCTGATGATTTTCAGACACTGCAGACGCCACCCGAGTGTCTTCGGGCACCTCTTCCACCTTCTCCGCCTGATGATTTTCAGACACTGCAGACGCCACCCGAGTGTCTTCGGGCACCTCTTCCACCTTCTCCGCCTGATGATTTTCAGACACTGCAGACGCCACCGAGTGTCTTGGGCACCTCTTCACCTTCTCCACTGATGATTTTCAGACGCTGCAGACGCCACCCGAGTGTCTTCGGGCACCTCTTCCACCTTCTCCGCCTGATGATTTTCAGACACTGCAGACGCCACCCGAGTGTCTTCGGGCACCTCTTCCAGCTTCTCCGCCTGATGATTTTCAGACACTGCAGACGCACCCGAGTGTCTCGGGCACCTCTTCCACCTTCTCCGCTGATGATTTTCAGACACTGCAGACGCCACCCGAGGTTTCGGGCACCTTTCAACCTTCTCCACCTGATGATTTTCAGACGCTGCAGACGCCACCGAGTGTCTTCGGCACCTCTTCCACCTTCTCCGCCTGATGATTTTCAGACGCTGCAGACGCCACCGAGTGTCTTCGGGCACCTTCCACCTTCTCCGCCTGATGATTTTCAGACGCTGCAGACGCCACCCGAGTGTCTTTGTGCACCTCTTCCACCTTCGCCTCTGATGATTTTCAGACACTGCAGACGAACCCGAGTGTCTTTCGGCACCTCTTCCACTTCTTCCGCCTGATGATTTTCAGACACTGCAGACTCCACCCGAGGTCTTCGGCACCTCTTCCAGTTCTCGCTGATGATTTTCAGACGCTGCAGACGCCACCCGAGTGTCTTCGGGCACCTCTTCCACCTTCTCCGCCTGATGATTTTCAGACGCTGCAGACGCCACCCGAGTGTCTTCGGGCACCTCTTCCACCTTCTCCGCCTGATGATTTTCAGACGCTGCAGACGCCACCCGAGTGTCTTCGTGCACCTCTTCACCTTCTCCGCCTGATGATTTTCAGAACTGCAGAGCCACCGAGTGTCTTTGTGCACCTCTTCCACCTTCTCCGCCTGATGATTTTCAGACACTGCAGACGTCACCCGAGTTTCTTTCGGCACCTCTTCCAGCTTCTCCACCTGATGATTTTAAGACACTGCAGACGCCACCTGAGTGTGTTTGTGCACCTCTTCCAGCTTCTCCGCCTCATGATTTTAAGACATTGCAGACGCCACCCGAGTGTGTTTGTGCACCTCTTCCACCTTCTCCGCCTGATGATTTTCAGACACTGCAGACGCCACCCGAGTGTCTTCGGGCACCTCTTCCACCTTCTCCGCCTGATGATTTTCAGACACTGCAGACGCCACCCGAGTGTGTTAGTGCACCTCTTCCACCTTCTCCGCCTGATGATTTTCAGACACTGCAGACGCCACCCGAGTGTCTTCGGGCACCTCTTCCACCTTCTCCGCCTGATGATTTTCAGACACTGCAGACGCCACCCGAGTGTCTTCGGGCACCTCTTCCACCTTCTCCGCCTGATGATTTTCAGACACTGCAGACGCCACCCGAGTGTCTTCGGGCACCTCTTCCACCTTCTCCGCCTGATGATTTTCAGACACTGCAGACGCCCCCGAGTGTCTTCGGGCACATCTTCCACCTCTCCGCCTGATGATTTTCAGACACTGACAGAGTACCAGCCGAGTGTCTCGGTCACCTCTTCCACCTTCTCCGCCTGATGATTTTCAGACACTGCAGACGCCAGCCGAGGTGTTCGGGCACCTCTTCCACCTTCTCGCCTGATGATTTTCAGACACTGCAGACTTCACACGAGTGTCTTCGGGCACCTCTTCCAGTTCTCCGCCTGATGATTTTCAGACACTGCAGACGCCACCCGAGTGTCTTGTGCACCTCTTCCACTTCTCGCCTGATGATTTTCAGACACTGCAGACGCCACCGAGTGGCTTTCGGCACCTCTTCCAGCTTCTCCGCCTGATGATTTTCAGACACTGCAGACGCCACCCGAGTGTGTTTGTGCACCTCTTCAACCTTCTCCGCCTGATGATTTTCAGACACTGCAGACGCCACCCGAGTGTCTTCGGGCACCTCTTCCACCTTCTCCGCCTGATGATTTTCAGACACTGCAGACACCACCCGAGTGTGTTCGGGTACCTCTTCCACCTTCACCGCCCGATGATTTTCAGACACTGCAGACGCCACCCGAGTGTCTTTGGACACATCTTCCACCTTCTCCGCCTGATGATTTTCAGACACTGCAGACGCCCCCCGAGTGTCTTTGTGCACCTCTTCCACCTTCTCCGCCTGATGATTTTCAGACACTGCAGACTCCACCCGAGTGTCTTCGGGCACCTCCTCCAGCTTCTCCGCCTGATGATTTTCAGACACTGCAGACGCCACCCGAGTGTCTTCGGCACCTCTTCCACCTTCTCCGCCTGATGATTTTCAGACACTGCAGACGCCACCCGAGTGTCTTCGGGCACCTCTTCCACCTTCTCCGCCTGATGATTTTCAGACACTGCAGACGCCACCCGAGTGTCTTTGTGCACCTCTTCCACCTTCTCCGCCTGATGATTTTCAGACACTGCAGACCCACCCGAGTGTCTTTGTGCACCTCTTCCACCTTCTCCGCCTGATGATTTTCAGACACTGCAGACGCCACTCGACTGTCTTTGTGCACCTCTTCCACCTTCTCCCCTGATGATTTTCAGACACTGCAGACGCCACCCGACTGTCTTTGTGCACCTCTTCCACCTTCTCCGCCTCATGATTTTCAGACACTGCAGACGCCACCCGAGTGTCTTTCGGCACCTCTTCCACCTTCTTCGCCTGATGATTTTCACACACTGCAGACGCCACCCGAGTGTCTTTGGCCACCTCTTCCACCTTCTCAGCGTGATGATTTTCAGTCACTGCAGACGCCACCCGAGTGTCTTTGGCCACCTCTTCCACCTTCTCCGCCTGATGATTTTCAGTCACTGCAGACGCCACCCGAGTGTCTTTCGGCACCTGTTCCACCTTCTCCGCCTGATGATTTTCAGACACTGCAGACGCCACCCGAGTGTGTTCGGGCACCTCTTCCACCTTCTCCGCCTGATGATTTTCAGACACTGAAGACGCCACCCGAGTGTCTTCGGGCACCTCTTCCACCTTCTCCGCCTGACGATTTTCAGACACTGCAGACGCCACCCGAGTGTGTTAGTGCACCTCTTCCACCTTCTCCGCCTGATGATTTTCAGACACTGCAGACGACACCCGAGTGTGTTCAGGCACCTCTTCCACCTTCTCCGCCTGATGATTTTCAGACACTGCAGACGCCACCCGAGTGTCTTTGTGCACCTCTTCCACCTTCTCCGCCTGATGATTTTCAGACACTGCAGACGCCACCCGAGTGTCTTTGTGCACCTCTTCCACCTTCTCCGCCTGATGATTTTCAGTCACTGCAGACGCCACCCGAGTGTTTTTGGGTACCTCTTCCACCTTCTCCGCCTGATGATTTTCTAAGACCACAGACCCCTCCAGTTGACTGTCCCCTGGGACCTCAACCATTTTCTCCAGCTAATGATTTTCTGAGACCACAGACACCTCCCGTTGAGTGTCTTCTGGCACCTCAACCGCTGTCTCCAGGGGATGATTTTCTGAGACCAAAGACACCTGCAGTTGAGTGTCCTTTGGGACACCTACCAGTTTCTCAAGCCGATAATTTTCTGGGACTACGGATACGGCCCCTCAAGTGTCTTCCGCTATTCTTTCGCCTTCTCCAGTTGATGGTTTTCTTCAACGACGGACACTTCCAGTCTCGTGTCCCCTGGGACCTGAACTATTTTCTGTAGGTCATTATATTCTGTCTTTCTTTTGTTTTATTTTGTTTTTGTTGGTGTTTTTACTTTTTTAAGTAAAATACATAATTCTTTGATTTCTTAATGCAATAAAAGAAATTAACGTCTTGTACACAGAAGACTAGGAAAGGGAAAACTACTTACTTCTGAAAATCCAGTAATTTAATCCTATTTGTACCTGTCCACATGAAAGTAATCAGATCTCATGAGACTTATTCGCTATCCCGAGAACAGTATGGAGGAAACCGACCCCATGATTCAAATTATCTCCCACTGGTCCCTCTCATAACGTGTGGGAATTATAGGAGTACAATTCAAGATGAGATTTGGGGCCAGGTGCAGTGGCTCACGCCTGTAATCTCAGCACTTTGGGGAGCTGAGGCTTGTGGATCACCTGAGGTCGGGAGTTCGAGACCAGCCTGACTAACATGGAGAAACCCCATCTCTACTAAAAATACAAACTTAGCTGGGCACAGTGGCGCATGCCTATAATCCCAGCTACTTGGGAGGCTGAGGCAGGAGAATCGCTTGGACCTGGGAGGCGGAGGATGCGGTGAGCTGAGATCTTGCTATTGCACTCCAGCCTGGGCAACAAGAGTGAAACTCTGCCTCAAAAAAAAAAAAAAAAAAAGATGAAATTTGGGTGGGGACACAGAACCAGACCATATCAGAGCTAAAATAAATGCTGAATTTGTTGAGGCTACCTGGCGTAGAGCATCATGTGATAGTTCTTGTCGATTTTATATAAATAGGTAGTAAAAGGGGCTTGGTTTATTATATTTAAATTCCTTCATGACCTAGGTCAATTTACAGGCTTGCCCCATAATTGTGTATTGTGTTGGAGTGCGATATAAGGCACTAATCTGGACACCTTGAACGTGTTTATATCAGATGAATTTCCATCCCAAAGTAACATACTTGTATTGTTAAAATCCTTTTATTCTTTTTTTCCCCCTTTGTTATAGGTGAATGCATCCCGGCAGGATATTGAAGACGCTGAAGAAACAGCAACTCAAGCTTGTGGTGGGACAGATTCCACAGAAGGATTGTTTAATATGGTTAGCATTTTATGAATGAAGTCGACATGAGGTTTATCATAATCAAAGGGTGGAAACAGCTAGTGCTGCTTGTCTTTGTTAAGGCTTTAGATTGAAAGAATTAAAATAGTTTAGCAAACTTGAAAACAATTCCTTATATGAGTAATTTGCTGCCATGTCATTTAGCACTTAGCGTAATTGGTTTATTTGCAAGGCGTTCAATTTGGGTTTGGTGAAGTACGTTTCCCTTTTGTTCTTATAACTCTAAGTGTTTGTTTTTGTAAAGCCAGATGCTGTTTGTGAGGGCGTGGTTAATAGAAAAGCACACCTGTTTAATTTCTACATTTTACCACTTGTACGCTTTATAGCATTACTTCTTTGGGTGGTATCTGAAGTTGGGTACAGTGGAAGGAGAGTCTGAGACAGGGATTCAGGTGCCCTTGGGACAGAGGGTGTCAGGGAGCAGAAGAAGGCAGGGGAGCTTCAGGGCTGGGTCTCACTTGGAAGGTCGCTACAGCCTGATCCCACCAGGCACTCTGGGGCATGGATTGCTCTGCAGAGTTTGGTCCCAGCTTGAGACCAAGGAGATGTCCTTTTCTGACGCCTTGTCCATCAGTCATTGGTTCTAGGGGGGAGGGGCTGGAAAGAGTACAGCGGTGGTCCTGGCTCCTTTCTGCTCAGGGCAGCTCTTTGGAGAAAGTAGGCAGCTGTGAGCTGTTGGCCACCCGTTCTCACAGCAGCGGGAAGGTGGATATCCTGACCTGGAAAAGGGGGCCTGGCTCCAAAAGCACCCACTATGGTGGGCACCAGGAGCAGAGGTAGGGGACATCTGTAACGTTTGCATGGCTAGCTCTCATTGGGTTTTCTCAATGAGAATCAGAAGCTGGTGCTGTGAGTCTTGGCTTTTATTTTAAATTTCACAGGTGGTTCTGATTCACATTCCTGAATGAGACCGCTGCCTGGAAAGGTGTCTGCATTTCTTTCTTTCTTTTCTTTTCTTTTTTTTAATTTTTAAACATTTTTTATTTTTTTGAGATGGAGTCTTGCTCTGTTGCCCAGGCTAGAGTGCAGTGGCACATTCTCAGCTCACTGCAGCTCTGCCTCCCTGGTTCAAGCAATTCTCCTGCCTCAGCCTCCTGAGTAGCTGGGATTACAGGCACCTGCCACCATGCCTGACTAATTTTTGTATTTTTAGTAGAGACGGGGTTTCACCATCTTGGCCTGCTGGCCTTGAACTCCTAACCTCGTGATCCACCCGCCTCGGCCTCCCAAAGTGCTGGGATTACAGGCATGAGCCACCACGCCCGGGCCTTTTTTTTTTTTGATTTGAGACAGGGTCTTGCTCTGTTGCCCCAGCTGGAGTGCAGTGTTGTGTGATGTTGGCCCATGCCAGCCTCGACCTCCTGGGCCCAAGTGATCTGCCCACCTCAGCCTCCCGAGTAGCTGGGACTACAGTACTGCCGCACCTGGCTGCGTTTTTTTGTATTTTTGTAGAGGTCTCACTATGTTGCCCAGGCTGGTCTTAAGCTCCTGAGCTCAAGTGATCCTCCTACCTCGGCCTCCCAAAATTTTGGTAATCACAGGCATGAACCACTGTGCTTGGTCCATTTCTTTGTTTTACTTTTTCTTTTTTTTTGGCGGGGGACGGAGTCTTGCTCTGTTGCCCAGGCTGGAGTGCATGAACTCGGCTCACTGCAGCCTCTTCCACCTCCTGGTTCAAGCTATTCTCCTGCCTCTGCCTCCCGAGTAACTGGAATTCTAGACGTACGCCACCACGCCTGGCTAATTTTTGTATTTTTAGTAGAGATGGAGTTTTACCATGTTGACCAGGCTGGTCTCAAACTGCTGACCTCAAGTGATCCCCCCCGCCTCTGCCTCCCAAAGTGCTGCGATTATAGATGTGAGCTGCTTTGCCCAGCCTCTTTGCTTTATCTTCTAAGGGAAATAATCACCTATGATGGTTTTCCTACTAAACCACTTTCACATTTAATTTTTTTTTTTTTTTGAGACAGAGTCTCGCTCTGTCGCCCAGGCTGGAGTGCAGTGGCGCGATCTCGGCTCACTGCAAGCTCCGCCTCCTGGGTTCACGCCATTCTCCTGCCTCAGCCTCCCAAGTAGCGGGGACTACAGGCGCCCGCCACCTCGCCCAGCTAATTTTTTGTATTTTTAGTAGAGATGGGGTTTCACCGTGTTAGCAAAGATGGTCTCGATCTCCTGACCTCATGATCCGCCCATCCTGGCTAACATGGTGAAACCCTGTGTCTACTAAAAACACAAAAAATTAGCTGGGCGTGGTGGCGGGAGCCTATAGTCCCAGCTACTGGGGAGGCTGAGGCAGGAGAATGGCATGAACCCGGGAGGCGGAGCTTCCAGTGAGCTGAGATGGCGCCACTGTACTCCAGTCTGGGAGACACAGCAAGACTCCGTCTCAAAAAAAAGAAAAAGAAAAAGAAAAAAGAGATGGGGTCTCACCATGTTGCCTAGGTTGGTCTCAAACTTCCAGGCTCAAGCAGTTCTCCTACCTCAGCCTCCCCAAATGCTGGGATTACAGGTGGGAGCTACTGTATGCCTGCTCTTGTCTAAGCTGCTTCCCTGAAAATCCCTGTCTTGGGTAATGATTCCATTGGCCCCACCATGCCCTGTCCTGCCTCTCTGGCTGTGCCCAAGCTTGGTCCCTGCCTGTCTGCCTCACTGTCTGGGTCTCAAGCTCCCATGACATAGGACTCCTCTTTCTTCTTGGAGTGATCCAAGCCCTGCCACTTCCTGACTTTGCCCACACTGTACCCTCTGCCTGGGGCAACTTCCTGTCTGCCCTTTTGTCTCTTAGGTCTCATCCTAGGCACAAGCCCCTGCCTCTGGAGGTCATCCAGGCCTCCCCAGGCTACACCCGCTCATAAAATCGGATTCCTTCCCTTCAGGGCAGGTTTATAATGAAACCCTCCTTAAAGGCGGGGTGCAGTGGCACCCATCTATAATCCCGGAACTTTGGCAGGCTGAGATGGGAGGATCACTTGAGGCCAGGGGGTCGAGACCAGCCTGGGCAACGTAAGGAGACTCTTGGCTCTCTTGTCTCTATAACAAATTTAAAAATTAGCTCACCAGGCCAGGAGCAGTGGCTCATGCCTGTAATCCCAACACTTTGGGAGGCTGAGGCACGTGGATCACGAGGTCAGGAGTTCAAGACCAGCCTGGCCAACATGGTGAAACCCTGTCTCTACTAAAAATACAAAATTAGCCAGGCGTGGTGGTGCACGCCTGTAATCCCAGCTACTCGGGAGGCTGTGGCAGGAGAATCACTTGAACCCAGGAAGTGGAGGTTGCAGTGAGCCAAGATCACGCCATTGCACTCCAGCCTGAGCAACAGAGCAAGACTCTGTCTTGAGAAAATAAAAATACAAAAAAATCAGCTCACCATGATGGCACATGCCTATAGTCCTAGCTACCTGGGAGGCTGAGGTGGGAGGATTCCCTTCAGCCCAGGAGTTTGAGGCTGCAGTGAGCTACTATGATTGTGCCACTGCACTCTAACCTGCGCAAAAGCGAGACCCCAGGCTAGAGTGCAATGGCGCGATTTCGGGTCACTGCAACCTCCGCCTCCCAGGTTCAAGCGATTATGCTGCCTCAGCCTCCTGAGTAGCTGGGACTACAGGCATAGGCCACCACGCCTGGGTAATTTTTGTATTTTTAGTAGAGACAGGATTTAGTAGAGACCATGGCAAAACCCCATCTCTATTAAACAAATCTCTACTAACCCCACCTCTACAAAAAACAGCTGGGCATGGTAGTGCACACCTGTAATTCCAGCTACTTGGGAGGCTGAGGCACGAGAATCATTTGCATCTTGGAGGCAGAGTTTGCAGTGAGCTGAGATCGCACCACTGCACTCCAGCCGGGATGACAGAGCGAGACCCTGTCTCAAAAAAAGAAACAAACAGCATCAACAACAACAAAAAACCTCTGCATCAATCACAGCCTTCCAGCAAGGGGAGAGGCGGCCGAATTCTGCCCTCTGCTAACTAGCTATAGCTTTGTGGAAATGGGTGAGTGGCGTGCCCTTCTGAGCCTCAGGGCCCCATCTGTAAAATGGGCATAACTGTCACGCCCGTCTTTAAGAACAGCCTTGGGGGCCGGGCACGGTGGCTCACGCCGGTAATCCCAGCACTTAGGGAGGCCGAGGCGGGCGGATCACAAGGTCAGGAGATCGAGACCATCCTGACTAACACGGTGAAACCCCGTCTCTACCAAAAATACAAAAAATTAGCCGGGCGTGGGGGTGGGTGTCTGTAGTCCCAGCTACTCAGGAGACTGAGGCAGGAGAATGGCGTGAACCTGGGAGGCGGAGCTTGCAGTGAGCCGAGATCTCGCCACTGCACTCCAGCCTGGGGGACAGAGAGACTCCGTCTCAAAAAAAAAAAAAAAAAAAAGAACAGCCTTGGGGGTAAATGAGTGGAAGTCATGGAAAGATCTCAGTCCACAACCTTCCACAGAGCAGGCGTTTCTCACACAGTAAGTAGCAAGAGTGTAGAGGCTGTAGGCATGAATCCAGCCAGACTGTCTGGGTTCAAATCCCAGTTCCCACGTCTTGGTAACTATGTGGCTCCAGACAAGCTACTTAATGTTTCTTTTTTTTTTTTCCGATGGAGTCTTGCACTGTCACCCAGGCTGGAGTGCAGTGTGTGATCTTGGCTCACTGCAATCTCCGCTTCCCGGGTTCAAGGAATTCTCCTGCCTCAGCTTCCTGAATAGCTGGGATTACAGGCACCTGCCACCACACCCAGCTAATTTTTGTATTTTTAGTAGAGACGGGGTTTCACCATGTTGGCCAGGATGGTCTCGAACTCCTGACCTCGTGATCTGCCTGCCTCGGCCTCCCAAAGTGCTGGGATTACAGGCGTAGCCACCACATCTGGCCACATTACTTAATATTTCTGTGCTTTGGTTTCTTCATCTGTGAAATGGGATTGTTGTGAGAACTCAAAGGGATTTCCAGGGCAGTTCCTCGTGTATAGTCTGGCTGCCTTTGTGCGTGTCTGTGTGTGTGTGTGTGCATGTGTTTAATACAGAGACAGGGTCTCACTATGTTGCCGAGGCCGGTTTCAAACTCCTGGGCTCAAGCGATCCTCCTGCCTCGACCCAAAGTGGTGGGATTACAGGTGGGAGTCACCACACCTGATCACTTTATATTATTATTATTTTTTTCTTTTGAGACAGGGTCTCGCACTGTCGCCCAGGCTGGAATACAGTCGTACACCCAGCTTACCGCAAACTCTGCCTCCCGGCTTCAAGCAATTCTCCTGCCTCAGTCTCCCGAGTAGCTGGGATTACAGATGCCTGCCACCACACACAGCTAATTTTTGCATTTTTAGTAGAGATGGGGTTTCACCATATTGGCCAGGTTGGTCTTGAACTCCTGACCCCAAGTGATCTGCCCGCCTCGGCCTCCCAAAGTGCTGGGATTACAGGAATGAGCCACCGCTCCTGGCCAATTTTTTAAGGCAATGTAATCATGGCCACGGTAAGGGGCAGCTGGTACCAAGATCTGGCCCCACTGGCCATGTTATCCAAGAGGCCTCTGCCTGCCTGCAAAGTAGTACCGCATGCTGGCATCTCCCTGGACCAAACCCCAGCTTCAGTTTTGGGTACTTCCTCATAAGCCTTGACTACCCCAGAGTGTGAAGGAGTTTGTAGCCTGGGCACTCACCAGTCAATGGCATCGCGAGGCTGGCCATGGCCTCCCAAGCCACAAAAGCAACCATATTTCATATAGGCGATGGGGGTTCGGGAACCAACACAACCCACAGTTCCTGCCAGTTCCAGGATCCCACGCCGCTGCACATGTAATGTCCTGGAGGCTGGGGGTAAACAAAGGTGACAGGCTGCAGGTCAGGGCTTCCCAGACCCCTGGGAAGGGCATTAGCCTGCGAAGAGCCTAGGTGTTACAGCCTGGCTGTCTGGGTTTGAATCCTACTTCCTAGCTGTAAGACCTTGGACAAATTCCTAACCTGTCTGGGCCTTGGTTTCCTCATCTCTGAAATGGGGGATAAGCTGACTTCAACTCGTATGAATGAAATGAGATAATGAGTATAAAGCCCCTGGTGCATGAAAAGGCTAACTATTATAAGTTAGGGCCACATGGCTCACACCTGTAATCCCAACACTTTGGGAGGCCCAGGCGGGCAGATCACCTGAGGTCAGGAGTTCAAGATCAGCCTGGCCAACATGATGAAACCCCATCTCTAGTAAAAATACAATTAGCCAAGCATACTGGTGCATGCCTGTAATCCCAGTTACTAGGGAGGCTGAGGCAGGAGAGTCACTTGAACCTGAGAGGCGAAGGTTGCAGTGAGCCAAGATTTTGCCACTGCACTCCAACCTGGACGACAGAGCAACACTCTAAAAAAAAGAAAAAAAAAAGGCTAACTATTATAATCAAGGTCCTCAAGGTAGCCAAGAAGGGAAAAAAGAATCGTGCATGAAACATTTGTCCAATTCATGTTGGGCACTGGGCATCACGGATGAGCCTACAGGTGTCTGTCACCAAGGTGGGCTCCTCTGTGGCAGCTCCTGGGCCCTGGGACTGCCCTGTGCTCATGGCTTCCCCTCCAGACTCAGGCTCAGGGGCCTTGGCATCTCCTCTTACTTTCGCTGCCCAGACAGGAAGGCCCCTTGGCCTGAGCCCAGCCATTTATCTAGATCCTGGCAGAGCTCGGACACGTAATGGTGCCCAATGCATGTGACTGGAACCCCTGCATTGGACATGTAGGAAAGGAGGCCAGCCGGCAAAGGTAACCCCACATTCCCACAGCCAGCAGGAACCCGAGCAAAGGCTTCGACCCAGGCTTCTGACTTGCAAACCAGTGCTCCTTCCTCCTTACACAGTAGTAACAGGGGAAGGTGGCCTTCCGGGTTGCCAGAGCCGAGTGGTACCAGCAATAGAGTGGAAGCTCACACACAGGCCTGCCTGCTTCCTGGGTTAGGGTTAGGGTTTTTACGGCTCCAGGAGGATGATGCATTGTGTTTGATCATCATTTTTTTTTTTCTTTTTTTTGAGACAGAGTCTCATTCTTGTTGCCCAGGCTGGAGCACAATGGTGTAATCTTGCTCACAGCAACCTCTTCTTCCCAGGTTCAAGCAGTTCTCCTGCCTCAGCCTCCCGAGTAGCTGGGATCACAGGTGTGTGCCACCACACCCAGCTAATTTTTGTATTTTTAGTAGAAACGGGTTTTCACCATGTTGGCCAGGCTGGTCTCAAACTCCTGGCCTCAGATGGTCCACCTGCCTCGGCCTCTCAAAGTGCTGGGATTACAGGCGTGAGCCACTGTGCTCGTCCTGATCATCTTCTCTCTTTTTTCTTTAGAGACAGGGTCTCACTCTGTTACCCACACTGGAGTGCAGTGACACAATCATAGCTCACTGCAGCCTCCAAATCCTGTGCTCGAGCGATCCTCCTGCCTCACCCTCCAGACATACAGGCATGCACCACCATGCCCAGCTAATTTTTAAATTTTTAGTAGATATGGGGTCTCACTATGTTGCCCAGGCTGGTCACAAACTCCTGGCCTCAAGTGATTCTCCTGCTTTGGCCTCCCAAGGTGCTGGGATTCCAGGCATGGACCACCATGCCCAGTCTCATTTTTGTTTTATCTAGAACATGTTCTCATCATGCTGACTTTTTTGAGAAGTCCAGGCCAAATTTAATTTCCATTTTGTTTTTTATCAGTGGAAAAAGTAGTATATTTATGTTGGGGGATGAAAATGAATCAAATAGGAAGAAAATGTAAAACGCATTTGGGGCCAGGTGCAGTGGCTCATGCCTGTAATCCCAGCACTTTGGGAGGTCGAAGCCGGCAGATCACCTGAGGTCAGGAGTTCCAGACCAGCCTGACCAACATGGAGAAACCTTGTTTCTACTAAAAACACAAAATTAGCCGGGCATGGTGGCGCATGCCTGTAATCCCAGCTACTTGGGAGGCTGAGGCAGGAGAATCGCTTGAACTCAGGAGGAAAATGGTTGCAGTTAGCCAAGATCGTACCATTGCACTCCAGTCTGGGCAACAAGAGTGAAACTCCATCTCAAAAAAAAAAAAAGAAAAAAAGAAAAACCGCATTTGGCGTTCAAAGCTTCGCCTTCCTTTCTACATGGTGAGTCCTCACTCTCCCACCCCTCCCGAGTGTCTTCTGTTACCTTTTCCACCTTCTCCAGCTGATGATTTTCTAAGACCACAGACCCCTCCAGTTGACTGTCCCCTGGTTCCTCAACCATTTTCTCCAGCTAATGATTTTCTGAGACCACAGACACCTCCTGTCGAGTGTCTTCTGGCACCTCAACCGCTGTCTCCAGGGGATGATTTTCTGAGACCAGAGACACCTGCAGTTGAGTGTCCCTTGGGACACCTACCAGTTTCTCAAGCCGATGATTTTCTGGGACCACAGACACGGCCCCTCAACTGTCTGCCGCTATTCTTTCGCCTTCTCTGGTTGATGATTTTCTTCAACGACAGACACTTCCAGTCTCGTGTCCCCTGGGACTTGTACTATTTTCTCTAGGTCATTATTTTCTGTCTTTCTTTTGTTTTATTTTGTTTTTGTTCGTGTTTTTACTTTTTTAAGTAAAATACATAATTATTTGACTTTTTAATGCAATAAAAGAAATTAACATCTTGTACACAGAAGACTAGGAAAGGGAAAACTACTTACTCCTGAAAAATACAGTAATTTAATCCTATTTGTACCTGTCCACATGAAAGTAATGTTTCACATGTTTTGAATTAAATTTTACTGGTGGGGCTTTACAATGTAATTCTTAGGAGTAATAGCTTCATTCATTTTCAGGTTAGCTGACTGTAGGATTAATTAACACAAGGCACAGTAGCCATCTTTGTCATTATGTTGCAACACTCACCACGTGCCTCGATAAAATGGCTGGTTTAACAAGATGATGGCAACAGGAAGGGGAGACTTTGGATTGTCTATTTAAAATCTAGGTAATAAGTAATTAATAAAAAATCTATCTTAAGTACACCTTCACATGCTATTTGTTTATAATAAACAACAAACTTCCTAACTTTGTTGCAGTAGGCTTGACTACCATTTCATTTTACCAACTGCACTTTCCCCAGTACGCTTAAAATAACAACAGGAACAAAAATCCCTGTCCTTTCATGTACTAAGAAAGAGGATTGGCTACTGAAACAGTTCATTGCAAGACACACGAAGACGACATACTGCGGCATGAGTTTTTAATTTGTTGTGCTGTTACTGAAGTTCTGAGGGCTGCAGTTAAGATATTCCAGTGTCTCCCTTCCATCTTTATTGATTCTCAAGATTTTGCACAGAAAACTCTTTGAGGGTCAGAACCGTAGTAATTGTATCACACTGTTTTCAAGACTTCAAGTTTCAAAAGCAAATCATTAAAAAAAAAAATACAGTTCCTGATTTGATTTAGATACAGGGATACAAAAGTAGCCCAGGCTTGAAGGTTACATTGCTACAAATGGTGGCAATATTTTCCTTGGGAGAGTAGTTCTGTTGGCATTTATTTTTTAAATACTCAAAACGCTCAACCTCAAGCAGTAATAAACACAAGCAAAAGTGATTTTACCCTTAAAATAAATATTCAGAAAAACCTCTGTGTATATACAAGTGAAGAAATATGTAACCTCTGTATATACAAGTGAAAAAATATGTAACACTTTCACACACAAAATATAATAATAATAAAGGATTTGTTCATATATGTAGCTGAAATCTGCTATTTCATCCCACATGCCCCCAGTAAAGAACGGAGGCACAGACATAGGTGACTACTGTGGTTCACTAACTTACAGCATTTTTTTTTTTTTTTTTTTGAGGCAGAGTCTCGCTCTGTCGCCCGGACTGGAGTGCAGTGGCCGGATCTCAGCTCACTGCAAGCTCCACCTCCCGGGTTTACACCATTCTCCTGCCTCAGCCTCCCGAGTAGCTGGGACTACAGGCGCCTGCCACCTCGCCCGGCTAGATTTTGTATTTTTAGTAGAGGCGGGGTTTCACCGTGTTAGCCAGGATGGTCTCGATCTCCTGACCTCGTGATCCGCCCGTCTCGGCCTCCCAAAGTGCTGGGATTACAGGCTTGAGCCACCGCGCCCGGCCAACTTACAGCATTTTTGTACTGGGACACTATCACCACCAAAAATGTATCCCTCTTGTTATAGTTTTAAATTTTTAAATTTTTTCTTCCTTTTTTGTTTCATTTTGTTTTGTTTTACAGCATGCCAAATCCTTTGGCATACATGATGGCCTTCAAGAATCTCTCTTTGGGCGCGGTGGCTCAAGCCTGTAATCCCAGCACTTTGGGAGGACGAGACGGGCGGATCACGAGGTCAGGAAATCGAGACCATCCTGACGTTTCACCTAACACGGTGAAACCCCGTCTCTACTAAAAAGTACAAAAAAAACTAGCCGGGCGAGGTGGCGGGCGCCTGCAGTCCCAGCTACTCGGGAGGCTGAGGCAGGAGAATGGCGTAAACCCGGGAGGCGGAGCTTGCAGTGAGCTGAGATCCGGCCACTGCACTCCAGCCTGGGTGACAGAGCGAGACTCCGTCTCAAAAAAAAAAAAAAATCCTGCTGCCAGGCTGGAATCCCTCAGCTCTGGACCCCAGTTCTTTGCTAGTAACTCTTTTTTTTCTATGAACATTTAGGTACAGACAGTATGTGTGCATTCACTTCTCTGGGGCAATAAACCTGAACGACCCTACTGGCAGACGCCATCTTGCTGCCCATGATGACCCCAAGAAGGGGCGTAAGTCACATCTTTAAAATCAATTCTAGCACCTTTCTTGTTCATTTTTATCTCAGAGCAGGAGTTGTTGGGGGCACCTTTCGAGTTCTCAGGACCACAGCGTTTTGCATTAATCTTATAAAGCTCGAGGGCTTTAATAACTGCTACATTATTATCCATACGAAGAAAAGTTGGACAGGAAGCACAAAACTCATTCGTGCAGGCCTCATTTCCACAGGTGGTAATGAGACATTGCATTAGATGCTTTGTAGCTGCTCGCTTCATTCAGTTAGCTTCAATGTCGTCAGACTGAGGTTCTCCTGGTGATCTGTTACAGGCTGTGGCCATTCGGTGACATCAGGGTGATCACAGCTTAGAGTCACTGATTAAAAACAGGTTGCCACACCAGTCTTGCTGCTACCTTGATCTGAGCGTAGGCTTAACAACTCCTATTTCGCCAAACTTCTGAGGAGCTGGTGAGTTCTAAAATCGGCCTCTTAGAGATTTTTAACATTACAGCCACCTGTATACATTTGTCAGTGCCTCTGGTTGTAAGCTGGTTGATGATAGGGATCATCTCTTCCATATTTTAATTTTACATAATAATGGGGACCATGTTTTCTTGACACCGTACCTCCCCTCTGTCGTCGCCCCGCGCCTGGGCTGTGGCGGCCGCCTCACGGGTCATCGTCGCCCTCGCCCTCCGCCTCCGCCGGCCGCCGCCTCGTTCCCTTTCGCTGCCGCCCTCCGCCGGGTTCACGCGGGACCCGCGCTTCCTTATCCAGAAACCGAGGCGGGGAAAGGGGGCGCCGGAGCCGCCGGGAAATCCCGGCTTTCATTCCCGGCCGTCGCTGCCTATCCACATCGCGGGACTGCGGGGCCCTCCTGGCAGGGGTTACAGGCCGCGAGCTACTCCGCGGAGGACCCGAAGGAGGCGCCGCGGCCCGCAGCCCAGCGCGCCTGTCCGCAGAGGTGAAGTGGAACTCGGCGGCGGACAGCGGGCGCCCAGGCTGGCAGATAGCTTGATGGCAGAGGGGTGCGCGAGCGAAGGGTGGTGTGTCGGGTCCTGGCGAAGGGAAAAGGCCCTGTCGTCTCCTCTAGTCACCCCGAGCCCAGCGCCACCATCTTGGTGGAAACACGGATCTCCCAGTTGATTTTCTAAGATCAAAGACACCTTCCCCCCAGTGTCTTTTGGTACCTCTACCATCTTCTCCAGCTCCACCACTCGCGTGTCCCCTGGCATCTCAACCACCTATTTTACTCGAGCGTACTCTGGTACCTCTACCATCTCCTCTAGCTGATGATTTTCTGAGACCACAGACACCTCTACCACTGGAGTGTCCTCTGGGACTTCACCTACTTCACTCGGGTGTCCTATGCGACCTCAACCCTTGAACTCTGGAGAGGGAGGTTGCAGTGAGCTGAGACTGTGCCACTGCACTCCAGGCTGGGTGACAGGGCGAGATTCAGTTTCAAAACTAATAATAATTAATTTTTTTTTTTTTTTTTTGAGATGGAGTCTCGCTCTGTCACCCAGGCTGGAGTGCAGTGGCGCGATCTCGGCTCACTGCAAGCTCCGCCTCCCGGGTTTACGCCATTCTCCTGCCTCAGCCTCCCGAGTAGCTGGGACTACAGGCGCCCGCCACCATGCCCGGCTAATTTTTTGTATTTTTTTAGTAGAGACGGGGTTTCACTGTGTTAGCCAGGATGGTCTCGATCTCCTGACCTCGTGATCCACCCGTCTCGGCCTCCCAAGGTGCTGGGATTACAGGCTTGAGCCACCGCGCCCGGCAATAATTAATTAAAAAATAAAATAAGTTATGACAGCACGTTCCTATAATCCGTCTCAATAAATAAATAAATAAATAAATAAGTCCAGCCTGCCTGTGCCTCAACTGCTCTTCCCCACAACCCACCTTGAGCATGCTTGAGAACATCCTTCTCCAGCCAATTTGCCTTGGCACGGGTGGGCCTGACCGGCAACAGGCAAGTGAGCTTGTTGTCCAGGAGAGGCACACCAGGGAGGGCCTGGTTCAACACATCCACTGCCTTGCCCAGCACAAAGGACATGGAGATGGCTGCACTGTCTTTAGCTCAAGGCCCTTGTTGCCTGTGCTCTGGCTTCCTCTGCATCAGACTAGCCAGTCAGGTAGAGGTTTCTCTCCCACTGGCAAGATGGGGCCAGACATTCCTGCTGGTCCACCTGGGATTAAGAGCAAAGGTCAGGGCCGGGCGCGGTGGCTCAAGCCTGTAATCCCACCACTTTGGGAGGCCGAGACGGGCGGATCACGAGGTCAGGAGATGGAGACCATCCTGGCTAACACGGTGAAACCCCGTCTCTACTAAAAAATACAAAAAAACTAGCCGGGCCAGGTGGTGGGCGCCTGTAGTCCCAGCTACTCGGGAGGCTGAGGCAGGAGAAAGGCGTGAACCCGGGAGGTGGAGCTTGCAGTGAGCTGAGATCCGGCCACTGCACTCCAGCCTGGGCGACAGAGCGAGACTCCGTCTCAAAAAAAAAAAAAGAGCAAAGGTCTCGTGCTTGACTCAGACTCCAGGGCTTTCCCAGGTCCTCAACCCTGTCAATGACCTCACCTTGACCCTGAGCACAGCAGGACTGCGGGAGGAGTGCTGGTTGAGCCGGCTGCCTCCTCCAGTCCAATTTCCATTGGACAATAGGAAGGGCTGCTCAAAATCAGCAAATCTGGTTGTGCTCCCTTGCGCAGCGCATACACTAAAACTCGAACTATACAGAGATTAGCAGTCCTCTGTGCAAGGATGGCATGCCAATTTTTGAAGTGTTCCATATAAAAATAATAATAGGCCGGGTGCGCGGTGGCTCACACCTGTAATCCCAGTACTTTGGGCAACCAAGGTGGGCGGATCATTTGAGATCAGGAGTTTGAGGCCAGCCTGGGCAACAAGGCAAAACCCTGTCTCTACTAAAAATACAAAATTAGCCAGCTGTAGTGGCAGGTGCCTATAATCTTAGCTACTCAGGAGGCTGGGGCAGGAGGATCACTTAAACCCGGGAGGTGGAGGTTGCAATGAGCAGAGATTGCTCCCACTGCACTCCAGCCTGGGAGAGAGAGAGACTTTTGTCTCAGAAAAAAAAAAAAATCATCATCGTCGTCCTCATATAAAATCAGCAAAGCTAGTGATAGCCTTCTGCACAAGACCAGGAATCAGGGTGCTTTCCCGACAGTCTTCTGAGATCACCAGGTCTCCCTATGCAGGGTCCAGGAGGTCGAACCCTGCCTAAGCAGTGAGGGGGAAGGGCAGTTTTCCATACAGAGGCTGCTTGCTTTCTGGGGATCGGTTTCCTTTCTCTGCTCTGTTCTCAGAGTTGTAACATTGGCCACCCCAGCCTCTGTCTTTCCGGGTCTCCCCTGACCTCCCTCCTGCCAGAGAAGAGCTCTGTTCTAGAACCAGGTCTTACTTTGAACCTTCGTTGCTCCTCTTCCAACTAGCTCAAGGCCTCATTCTTTCCTGGTGGAGATCTAAGTAGGACATAGTGACAGGGAGGGCCCAAGGCCGGCCCTGAGTGCCCTCCTCACTTGTGAGCTGTAGGAGGTCTAGGAGAGCCTGGGGAGTCTCCCCAGGTTGCTCTGGGCTCCCGGCATTGCGTGTGTCTTCCCTGGGGAGGGAGGGAAAAAGCTGTGAGGTTTTCCTCTCATTTCCCCAGCCCTTTCTGATGCATAGCTGATCCGGCTCTGGCTTCCCCACCTGCCCCTGTGGGCCTGTGTGCAAGCACCTTGGCATTCTGCCTTCTAGCACGTGCCTTAGGATGAGCCCCACGGAACCTGCAGAGACGTCCTGCTGAGAGCACCTCTCCCCATAGAAGGCATCAAATCCAGAGGCAGGAAGAAAGGACGACGTTTAGCGTGTGTGTGTATGTGTGTGTATGTGTGTGTGTGTGTATGTGTGTGTGTGTGTGTATGTGTGTGTGTGTGTGTGCGTGTGCATGTGCGTGCGCGTGTGTGTGTGCGTGTGCGTGCGCGCGCGCGTGTGTGTGTGTGTGTGTGTGTTTCCATTCTCACCCAGACCTTGAAAAAAAAATTTTTTTTGAGACAGGGTCTCACCCTGTCACCCAAGCTGGAGGGCAGTGGCTCAATCATAGCTCACTCAGCCTTGAACTGCTGAGCTCAAGTGATCCTCTGATCTCAGCCTCCTGAGTAGCTTGTACTGTAGGTGGCCACCACCATGCCCGACTAATTTTTTATTTTATTTTTCCTAGAGACGGGTTCTCGTTTTGTTGCCCAGGCTAGTCTTGAAATTCGTGGCCTCCCACAATGCTTCTGCGTTGGCCTTTCAAAGTACTAGGATTACAGACATGTACCATTACCTGTAGAGAGATTTCTATACAAAGGGAATATTTATAATTGAGAAAGCTTAAGGAATTTTTTGTTGTTGTTGTTGTTGAGACAGAGTCTCACTCTGTTGCCCAGGCTGGCGTGCAGTGGTGCAATCTCCACTCACTGCAACCTCTCTGCCTCCCGGGTTCAAGCGATGCTCCTGCCTCAGCCTGCCAAGTAGCTGAGATCACAGGCATGTGCCACCACACCCAGTTAATGTTTTTATATTTTTAGTAGAGACAGGATTTTGCCATGTTGGCCAGGCTGGTCTCAAACTCCAGACCTCAGGTAATCCGGCCACGGTGGCCTCCCGAAGGGCTGGGATTACAGGAGTGAGTCACTGTACCTGGCGAATTTTTTTTCTTAGAATAAGTGATTAATAGACTATGACATGAGGCTGGCTGCAGTGTCTCATGCCTGTAATCCCAGCAATTTGGGAGGCCAAGGCGGGTGGATCACGAGGTTAGGAGTTCAAGACCAGCCTGACCAATATGGTGAAACTCCATCTCTACTAAAAACACAAAAATTAGCTGGGCATGGTGGCACACGCCTATAGTCCCAGCCACTCAGGAGGCTGAGGCAGGAGAGTCACTTGAACCCAGGAGGTGGAAGTTGCAGTGAGCCGAGATCGTGCCAGTGCACTCCAGCCTGGGCAACAGAGCAAGACTCCACCTCAAAAAAAAAAAAAAAAAAGAATGGGTTCTAACAACCAGACTGGGTTTGAATTCAAACTCTACCACCCACAGTGTGCATAATTGTGAACAATTTAATTTTCTTCCCTGTATACCTCAGTTTCCTCATCTATAAAAGGAGATACTAATGGTACTCATTCATAGGGTTGTTGATGATTAAAGTAATTGATAATTTAAAGCACTTAAGACAATGTTTGACACATAGTAAGTGTTCAATAAATGTTATTGTTATGCAATGAGATAGGAGAAATTCATCCTCTTTAAAAAAGAAAAGTCCAAGTGCAGGAGCAATTCTCTTAACTGAGCCTGATGTAACCAACACTTATTTACCTTTCATTTCCCTATAAAATATATGAGTGATGCTAACAGTCCACTGACTACTATGTCTAGTAGGTTACTAGTGGGAAGCCATTTGAATTAACCAACCAACTTCCAATTCTATTAATACAAGATTTTTTTTTTTTTTGAGATGGAGTTTCATTCTTATTGCCCAGGCTGGAGTGCAATGGCGCAATCTTGGCTCACCACAACCTCCGCCTCCCAGGTTCAAGCAATTCTCCTGCCTCAGCCTCCCGAGTAGCTGGCATTACAGGCATTCACCACCATGCCCAGCTAATGTTGTATTTTTAGTAGAGACGGGGTTTCTCCATGTTGGTCAGGTTGATCTTGAACTCCTCATCTCAGGTGATCTGCCCGCCTCGGCCTCCCAAAGTGCTGGGATTACAGGTGTGAGCCACCGTGCCCAGCCTAATAAAAAATTTTTAAAAAGGGACTTTGCCATAGCAAGTAAAGATCCTATTTCCTTTTCGTTATAAATGTCTATATATGCAATTTAAAAATTCTGGGCCAGGCTGTAATCCTAGCACTTTGGGAGGCCAAGGTGGGTGGATCACCTGAGGTCAGGAGTTCAAGACCAGCCTGGCCAACATGGTGAAACCCTGTCTCTACAAAAATACAAAAATTAGCCAGGCATGATTGCAGGTGCCTGTAATGCCAGCTACTCGGGAGGCTGAGACGGGAGAATCGCCTGAACCCGGGAGACGGTGGTTGCAGTGAGCCAAGATCGTGCCACTACACTCCAGCCTGGGTGGCTGAGTGAGACTCCATCTCAAAAAAAAAAAAAAAAAAAAAAAATTCTGGAAGGATACTTATACCCAATAATATTGCCTTTTCAAAAGTCTTAAATTGAAAAAACAAAATAAAATTAAAAAGTCTTAAATTGGCCAGGCCTGGTGGCCCATGCTTATAATCCCAGCACTTTAGGAGGCTCACTTGAGGCCAAGAGTTCTAGACCAGCCTGGGTAACATAGGGAGACCCCCATTTCTATAATTTTTAAAAAAATTATCCAGGCATGGTGGTGTACGCCTATAGTCCTAGCTATTCAGGAGGCTGAGGCAGGAGCATTGCTTGAGCCCAGGAGTTTGGGGCTGTAGTGAAACATGATTGCACCACTGCACTCCAGCCTGGGCAACAGAGCAAGATCCTATGTCTAAAAAAAAAAAAAAAAAAAAATCTTAAATTGAAAGCACATGAGACCCAAATGTCCATCAACTGATGAACAGATTTTTATTTTTATTTTATTTTATGAGGTCTCACTTTGTCATCCAAGCTGGAGAGCAGTGGTGTGATCTTGGCTTACTGCACCCTCTTCATCCTGGGCTAAAGCGATCCTCCTGCCATGGCCTTCCAAAATACTAGGATTACAGGCATGAGTCACCGCACCAGGCCACAGATGTTTAAAATGTGGCATATCCAGGCAGTGAAATATTCAGCAATAAAAACAAAGTACTGTTACATGCTGTAACATGAATGAACCAGAAAAATGTTATGCTAAGTGCAGTCACGAAAGACCATATATTATATAACACTATGTATGTGAAATGACGTGAAAATGCAAATCTATGGATTAATGATTGCCTAGGTCGGGAGAGGATGGAGAGATTGAGTAGTGGTCACTAAAGGGTGTGAATTTCTTTTTGGGATGGCGAAAGTGATCTAAAATTGATTCTGGTGATGGTTGCACACCTCTGTGAATATACCGAAACCACTGTATTTCACATTTTAAATGGAAAGATTCTGAGGTATACGAAGTATATCTCAATTTTTCAAAAGCCATGAGAGCTGTTTACATGCTGCTATACCAGCAACTAGCATTTAAGATCAATACTATTACCAAACGAGCAGCAGGTGAAAGCTTAAGTGTTCCTATTTGAAAAGCAATGTTATTATAATATGGATTCACTTATTCCTAATATAATATGCCAGAGAGTTACCTACTCTAGCATGGATTCTCAAAAGTATCGGCATTTCGGTGAGTTGTTTTTTTTTTTTTTTTTTTTACCCCCTGGCCCTCGCTAGGACAGGGTCTTGCTCTGTTGTCCAGGCTGGAGTGCAGTGGTGCAATTAAGGAAGGAAACCACTCCTACTCCTGCTGCCCTTCTCCCCCCACCTTGCCCAGATCACAAGACAGGAAAAAGGGGAGAAAGCAAAAAGTTAGAAAGAAACAAAAGTAAGAAGAATGGCCAGACAACCTTGGCACCACCACCCGGCCCTAGGAGTTAAAAAAAAGTAATAATAATAACATCGACCCCTGACCTAAACTACTTGTGTTATCTGTAAATTCCAGACACCGTATGAAAAAAGCACTGTAAAACTTTTTGTTCTGTTAGCTGATGCATGTAGCCCCCAGTCACGTTCCCCACGCTTGCTCGATTTATCACGACCCTTTCACATGGACCCCTTAAAGTTGTAAGCCTTTAAAAAGGCCAAGCATTTCTTTTCTGGGGAGCTTGGCTCTTAAGACGCGAGTCTGCCGACACTCCTGGCTGAATAAAAAACCTCTTCCTTCTTTAATGCGGTGTCTGAGGAGTTTTATCTGCGGCTCGTCCTGCTACACAATCACTGCTCACTGCAGCCTCAACCTCCTGGGCTCAAGTGATCGTCCCACTACAGACTCCCCAGCAGCTAGGACCGCAGGTTCTTCCCACCCAGTACAAACACAGCCTGGCTAATATTTGTGTTTATTTATTTATTTTGTAGAGATAGGGTTTCACCATGTTGCCCAAGCTGGTTTCAAACTCCTGGCCTCAAACAATCCTCCTACTTTGGCCTCCCAAAGTGCTGGGTTACAGGCATGAGCCGCCGTGGCCTGCCAGAGAGTTTTGAAAAATACTGATGGATGGGTCTGACTCCCAGTCATTCTCAATGAGTTGATCTGGGATGAGGCCTGGCATCAGTAGGTCTTTAAACTCCCCAGATGATTCTGTTTTTAGTTTTACTTTTTTAAAGCCAGTCAAATTTAGCCATGCAGATGATTCTAGTAGGCAATCAAAGTTGACCTCTATTGCTGCAGATTCACACAACTTGGAGCCCCATTGATTGTTGATTGTTTTTTCTGTTGTTGTTTTTTTTTTCTGAGACACGGTCTCAGAAAGCCTGGAGTGCAATGGGTGATCGCAGCTCACTGCAACCTCCGTCTCCCTGGTTCAACTGATTCTCCTCTCTCAGCCTCCTGAGTAGCTGGGACTACAAGCATGCACCACCACGCCTGGCTAATTTTTGTATTTTTAGTAGAAATGTGGTGGCCGGGAGTGGTGGCTCACACCTATAATCCCAGCACTTTGGGAGGCCAAGGCAGGTGGATCACAAGGTCAGGAAATCAAGACCATCCTGGCTAACACAGTGAAACCCCATCTCTACTAAAAACAAACACACACACACAAAAGAAACAGGGTTTCACCATGTTGGCCAAGCTGGTCTCAAATTCCTGACCTCGGGTGATCCACTCGCCTTGGCCTCCCAAAGTGCTGGGATTACAGGTATGAGCCACCTTGCCCAGCCTATTGATTTGATTAAGAAAAAAATTAATTTGTGGTGTAAAAATGGTAACTCCAGAATCCAGGCTACTCTCACTATCTAATTAAAATAGTACCTATTCCTTTTAAGAGCTCCTAAGAGAAGTGTGATACTTTTCTTGTAGGTATCTAGCTGATTTCTTGAAGTTGGTTCTGTACTAAGGTAATATCAGGTAAGTGGAAATGGAATTAAAAACTAAATGTGGCCAGGCTTGGTGGCTCACACCTGTAATCCCAGCACTCTGGGAGGCTGAAGCAGGTGGATCACGAGGTCAGGAGATGGAGACCATCCTGGCTAACACAGTGAAACCCCGTCTCTACTAGAAATACAAACAATTAGCTGGGTGTGGTGCCAGGTGCCTGTAGTCTCAGCTACTCAGGAAGCTGAGGCAGGAGAATCACTTGAACCTGGGAGGCGGAGGTTGCAGTGAGCTGAGATAGCACCCCTGCACTCCAGCCAGGGCAACAGAGCAAGACTGTCTCAAAAATAAATAAATAAATAAATAAATAAAATTAATTAATAGAGACAGGTTCTCACTATGTTGCTCAGGCTGGGCTCAAACTCCTAGGCTCAAGTGATCCTCTCATCTTGGCTGCTGAAAATGCAGGGATTACAGGCATGAACCACTGCAACCAGCCCAAATATTTTCTTTTCTGTTTTTTTTGAGACGGAGTCTAACTCTTGTCACCCAGGCTGGAGTGCAATGGCGTGATCTCGGCTCACTGCAACCTCCGCCTCCTGGGTTCACATGATTCTTCTGCCTCAGCCTCCTGAGTAGCTGGAATTACAGGCACCCGCCACCACGCCCAGCTTTTTGTGTTGTTAGTAGAGATGGGGCGGTTCACCATATTGTCCAGGCTGGTCTCGAACTCCTGACCTCAGGTGATCTGCTCACGTCGGCCTCCCAAAGTTCTGGGATTACAGGTGTGAGCCACCATGCTCAGCCCAAATATTTTTTTATAACCCCTTTTACTATGACTCTCAAATTTTGTAGCCTGGGCACTTAAGTTATTGGCCTAATTTGAGAGAAGAAACATTAATATGAAATGTAAAAGAGAATTCCTTCTAAGGAGCCATGTTATTATCCAATCAATTTCTTTAAAAGAAAGAGAGGCTGGGCAAGGTGGCTCATGCCTATAATCCCAGCACTTGAGTCCAGGAGTTGGAGACAACTCTGGTTAACATGGTGAAACCCCCATTTCTACTAAAATTACAAAAATTAGCCGAGCCTGGTGGTGCGCACCTGTAATCCCAGCTACTCAAGAGGCTGAGGCTGGAGAACGCTTGAACTCGGGAGGTGGAGGTTGCAGTGAGCCAAGATGGCACCACTACACTCCAGCCTGGGTAACAGAGTGAGACCCTCTCTCAAAAAAATGAAACAAACAAACAAAAAAATCACATTCCTGGCCGGGCACAGTGGCTCACGCCTGTAATCCCAGCACTTTGGGAGGCCGAGGCGGGTGGATCACCTGAGGTCAGGAATTCGAGACCAGTCTGGTCAACATGGTGAAACCCCATCTCTGCTAAAAATAAAAAAATTTGCTGGGCGTGGTGGCAACCGCCTGTAATCCCAGCTACTTGGGAGGCTGAGGCAGGAGAATCGCTTGAACCCAGGAGGCGCAGGCTGCAGTGAGCAGAGATTCCGCCACTGCACTCCAGCCTATGTGACAGACTGAAACTCTGTCTCAAAAAAAAAAAAAAAAAAAAAAAAACTGAATCACAGACTGAATCAGAATCCGCATCTTAACAAGATTCCCCCAGGTGATTTCTGTGAATGTTAAAGTTTGAGAAACACTGCTGGTCTAGTTGGCCTTTGAGGCCTTGTTTTTTCCTTTTTTCTTTTTCCTTTGAGACAGCCTCATTCTGTCACCCAGGCTGAAGTGCAGTGGCTCACTGCAACCTCCACCTCTGCATTCAAGCGATTCTCCTCCCTCAGCATCATGAGTAGCTGGGATTACAGGCGCCCGCCACCATCCCCAGCAAATTTTTGTATTTTTAGCAGAGAACGGGGTTTCCCCATGTTGGCCAGGCTGATCTTGAACTGCTGATCTCAGGTGATCCACCCACCTCAGTCTATCAAAATGCTGGGATTACAGGCATGAGCCACCACGCCCCGCCTGAAGCCTTATTTGGAACTTTTTCCCACCCATCTTCTTTCCCCCACACTGGCAACGATTCACTACGGTTTCTTGGGATTTCAGGAAGAAAATTAAAAGGAGAAGGCAACAAAAGAACTAGAATGTGGCCCATAAATATATTTATGCTGCTAGGATCATGAGTCTTATTATTCTAGTAACACAACTCAAGAAATACCCTCTGCAGTCCTTGTTTATAATGGCTGTTGTATTTTTGCAATGTGAATTCAATGCGAAGGTTACAGGGCAACAGAGACTGATTTGAAGGCAAGCAACACTTTAAGTCAAAATGTACAGAATGTCTGTTTTTGTTGGTGGTGATAGGTGGTGTTTAAGAAAACGGCTAGGCAGGGCACGGTTGCTCACGCTTGTAATCCCAGCACTTTGGGAGGCCGAGGCGGGCACATCACCTGAGGTCGGGAGTTCGAGACCAGCCTGACGAACATGGAGAAACCCTGTCTCTACTAAAAATACAAAATCAGTCGAGGGTGGTGGCGCATGCCCGTAATCCCAGCTACTCGGGAAGCTGAGGCAGGAGAATCGTTTGAACTCAGCAGGCAGAGGTTGCGGTAGGTGGAGATCAGGCCACTGCACTCCAGCCTGGGCAATGAGAGCGAAACTCTGTCTCAGGAAAAGAAAAAAAAAAAGAATCAGAAGAAAGGAAGAAAAGGACTGTGTGGGCAGGAGGGCTGAGCCCGGCTCAGTAGGCTGTTTGCCTAATCCTGCTGCTGCAGCCTGAGTGATCAGCTGTTGGCGCTCCGCTGCCCGACGCATGCGCATCATGACGAGGCTCTCAAAGTCCCTCTCCCATAGCACTGAGTCTTTGGACCGCCCTGGGTTGCTGGGGCCCACCGCGCCCTGGGGCCGTCTCTCCAACCAGGAAATCTTCAGAGGGTTCTCCACCAAGCCAACCTCATTCCGGACAGCCAGCTCGGCAGACTTGACCGTCGCAAACTCCACCATGGCGATGCTGGCTTTCTTGCTGTTCACAACCTGACCGTATTCTGCAAAAGCTGCAGAAGGACACCTTGGGAGTAGCCGCCTTTTGACGCATCCTCCGTCTTGCACTTCCATTTGAGCTTCAGTTTGGGGGTTCCTCTGCCTTTGGTGCTCTCGGTCTTTTCTCTCCGCCTCTGGGCACGTGCCTGGAGGATCTGCTCCCGGAACAGCTTCTGCTGTTCCTCCAGCTGCCGGGAGCCCTCTTCTCGCAGGCGCTGGATCTCTTGCTCCAGAGTCCTGGAGTTCCTGCTGCCCTCGGCATCCTGGCTCCTCTGAGCCTGGGCCTGCCGCTCCCGGGCCTCCAGTTCGAGCCTCACTCTCTTCCTTCTGTCATGAAGTTTCTGGGTCCTCTCTGCTGCCTGCTTCCTGGCTTTCCTGACCTTGTCATAGGTAACCCTGGCTGTAGCATCGGTCAGTACCTCTAAGGCCCGAGAAAGCTGGTGGAAGAGTTCAGCGACTCTGGGATTATCGGGATTTTTGTCTGGGTGGAGGGGAGGGCCTTCTGCCTGTAGGCCTTCTTCACCTCTTTGTCTGTTGCTGTCTGGGCTCAATGCCTAGAAGCGTGTACAGGTCCATCTGCAAGAGCTCCTTGGTCACCGCCATGGCTCCAGCCCTGACTGGAGTGAAAACAGCAACTACCAGGGGTCTAAGCTACAAAAACTCCCTGGAGTCTGAGGGACAACTCCCAGGAGTCCAAGCGAGAGAGCATGGGAACTACTGGATCCCAATGGTGCTTAACCTCCTGGGAATTGGCTCCTGAATTAATAACCCAGCTTCCAATCCAATCTCCCAAACCTGCCTGTGATCCCTGTGTCTATCTCCAGCTCTCAACTTGTTTTTAATCTTGGTTGTTGATGTTTGACAACATTGGATTACGTTTATCGTTTTGAAACACAGAGGAACAATGACTGCTTTTATTCCTATTGATTGATGAATTGATTGATGGGGTCTTGCTATATTGCCCAGGCTGACCTCCAACTCTTGGGCTAAAGGGATCTTCCCACCTCAGCCTCTGGAGTAGCTGGGGCTACGGGGATGTCACTGTGATTTTATCATCCTTTCGTCATCTTATTGTACTTACGGTGGAGGGCAGTTGCTCCTCTTAACAATCCCAAGTTCTCACCCCTACATAGCATAACACACTTCATAAAATTGATAAAGGAAAGGGAGGATAAAGGAAAAGTTGAGTAAATTAAATCCTAGGTTAATTTAAAGTTATTCTGAGTTCTGTAGATTCAGTTCAGATTTCAGTAAGCAGTAACCCTCTTGAAAAAAAAAAGAAAAAAAATCATTCTCAGTTCTGATAGTTGATGGGTTGATGATAAAGCACAACTATTTGCTTTTACCTCTTCCACACAGAAATGAAACAATTTGGGAAGACATCCAAGAGATTCAGGAAAAACAAGGCAAGGTAAGCGCTGTGGTTTGGATGCCCCCTCCAAAACTCATGTTGAAATTTGCCACTGTGATGGTATTCAGAGGTGAGACCTGGCTGGGCATGGTGGATCACGCCTGTAATCCCAGCACTTTGGGAGGCCAAGGCGGGTGGATCACCTGAGGTCAGGAATTCGAGAACAGCCTGGCCCCATCTCTACTAAAAACACAAAAAATTAGCTGGTAGGGTGACGGGCGCCTATAATCCCAGCTACTCGGGAGGCTGAGGCAGGAGAATCGCTTGAATCCATGAGGTGGAGGTTGCAGTGAGCTGAGATCGCACCATTGCACTACAGCCTGGGCAACAAAAGGGAAACTCCACCTCAAAAAAAAGAAAGAATAAGAGGTGAGACCCTTAAGAGATGATTAGTCCATGAGGCCTCTGCCTTCATGAATGGATTAACACTGGTATCTCGAGAGTGGGTTGTGTTATCCAGGGAGAGGGCTTCTGATAAAAAGGTAAGTTCAGTTTCCATCCACTCTCTGTGTCTTATGCTTGTTTGCCTGTCTACCATGGTATGGCACTGCAAGAAGGCCCTCACAAGTTGTGGCTCCCCCGCTTTTTTTTTTTTTTTGAGACAGAGTCTCGATCTGTCACCCAGGCTAGTGGTGCAATCTTGGTTCACTGCAGCCTCTGCCTCCTGGGTTCAAGCAATTCTCCTGCCTCGGCCTCCTGAATAGCTGGGACTACAGGCGTGTGCCACCATGCCCGGCTAATTTTTTTTTTTTTTGAGATGGAGTCTCGCTCTGTCGCCCAGGCTGGAGTGCAGTGGCCGGATCTCAGCTCACTGCAAGCTCCGCCTCCCGGGTTTACACCATTCTTCTGCCTCAGCCTCCTGAGTAGCTGGGACTACAGGCGCCTGCCACCTCGCCTGGCTAGTTTTTTGTATTTTTTAGTAGAGACGGGGTTTCACCATGTTAGCCAGGATGGTCTCGATCTCCTGACCTCGTGATCCGCCCGTCTCGGCCTCCCAAAGTGCTGGGATTACAGGTTTGAGCCACCGCGCCCGGCCTAATTTTTTTTTGTATTTTTAGTAGAGACGGGGTTTCACCATGGTGGCCAGGATGGTCTTGATCTTCTGACCTTGTGATCTGCCTGCCTCAGCCTCCCAAAGCTCTGGGATTACAGGCGTGAGCCACCGTGCCCGGCCAGTCCCTTGATCTTAGACTTCTCAGGCTCCAGAACCGCGAGCCAATTAAACTTCTCTTCTTTATAAATCACCCAGTGTGTGGTATTCTGTTATAGAAGCAGAAAACAAAAAAGAGTTTAGAAATTGTAATCTTATTTAATAAAGACGACTTGAGTCCTGTGTATGAGACATTCTTCCTTCTCGGGATCCTGCAACTTCCCTGTGACCAGCAGAAAAGGAGACGTGCAAGATGTTTGTTTCCATCTTTATTCGGGCTCCACTGAAGGACCTTCAGAGGTGTTGGGGTAAAATATAAACACTCTTTGGCTCCTCCTGTGCTCTGTTGGGCCTAGCAAGTGGGTTAGGGAAGACTGTTCCAAGAGTGGGTATTTCAAGCAACAGAAGTATGTCCTGGCCGGGCGCGGTGGCTCAAGCCTGTAATCCCAGCACTCTGGGAGGCTGAGGTGGCTGGATCACCTGATGTCAGGAGCTCGAGACCAGCCTTGCCAACATGGTGAAACCCAGTCTTTACTAAAATACAAAAATGAGCTGGGCAGGTAGCGTGTACCTGTAATCCCAGTTACTGGGAAGCCGACACAGGAGAAAGGCTTGAATGCAGGAAACGGAGGTTGCAGTGAGCCGAGATCATATCACTGTATACCACTCCAGCCTGAGCAACAGAGTGAGAGGGAGACTCTATCTCAAAAAAAAAAAAAAAAAAAAAAAAAAGAGGCTGGGCGTGGTGGCTTGGCTGGGCATGGTGGCTTGGCCTGGTGTGGTGGCTCACGCCTATAATCCCAGCACTTTGGGAGGCAGATGCGGGTAGATTGCTTGAGCTCGGGCATTCGAGACCAGCCAGGTGAAACCCTGCCTCTGCAAAAAGGACAAAAATTAGCTGAGCTTGGTGGCACGTGACTGTAGTCCCAGCTACTTGGGAAGCTGAGGTGAGACGATCGCTTGAGCCCAGGAGGCAGAGATTGCAGTGAGCTGAGATTGCCCCATGGCACTCCAGTCTAGGTGACAGCTTGTCTCAAACAACAACAACAACAACAAAAATACAGAAGAGAGAGTCCAGAAACCCAAGTATATAAAGGGGAATGTTCTGGGGGTGTGGGATATTCTGTATCTTGACTGTTGTGGTAGTGTCACAAATACATACATTTGACAAAACTCATCATACACTTAAAATAGGTATATACGATTCTATGAAAATTACACTGTAGTAAATTGGTTTTATCTTTTTAAAAAGACTTCTTAAGAAATCAAAATAGTAGTAGGAACTAATTTACTTTCCTAAACCCATGACATATCACATAGATAAAATTAGGTTCACAAAGTAAAAATTATCTCAGCCTGAGAAAGTGAAAAAAATCTGCCCTGCCATTCTTCTGGGTGGAGTTTATAAGTCAATATTATTCGTGATACCATTCTGCCATGCAAAGCATTGTGAACATTCTGGTGTATTTTATCACACTGCGTTTTTTTTGTTTTGTTTTGGTTTGGTTTGGTTTGGTTTTTTTGAGACCTGGTCTGGCTCTGTTGTCCAGGCTGGAGTGCAGTGGTGCCATCTCGGCTCACTGCAACCTCTGCCTCCTGGGTTCAAGGGAGTCTCCTGCCTCAGCCTCCCAAGTAGGTAGGACTACAGGTGCCTGCCACTATGCCCAGCTAAATTTTGTACTTTTAGTAGAAACAGGGTTTCACCATGTTGGTCAGCCTGGTCTCGAATTCCTGATCTCAAGCAATCTACCTGCCCAGCCTCCCAAAGTGCTGAGATTACAGACATGAGCCACTGCACCCGGCCCATACTGGTTTTTCAGTGAAAGAGTTTTCCTTAAAAAAAAAAAAATCAGTCATCTTTTTCAGATTTTCTTTATGGAATTACTTTATAAAGAAAAATACAGGCCAGGCACGGTGGCTCACACCCGTAATCCTAATACTTTGGGAGGCCGAGAGGGATGGATCATTAGAGGTCAGGAGTTCAAGACTAGCCCAGCGAACATGGTGAAACCCTATCTCTACTAAAAATACAAAAATATTAGCCAGGGGTGGTGGTGCATGCCTATAATCCAAGCTACTCCAGAGGCTGAAGCAGGAGAATCGCTTGAACTTAGGAGGCGGAGGTTGCAGTGACCTGAGATTGTGCCAGTGCGCACTCCAGCCTGGGTGACAGAGAGAGAGACTCCATCTCAACAAAAAAGAAGGCTAGGCACAGTGGCTCACGCCTGTAATCCCAGCACTTTGGGAGGCCGAGGTGGGCGGATCACGAGGTCTGGAGTTCAAGACTATCCTGACCAACATGATGAAACCCCGTCTCTACTAAAAATACAAAAAATGAGCTGGACATGGTGGCACTCACCTGTAGTCCCAGCTACTCGGGAGGCTGAGGCAGGAGAATCGCTTGAACCTGGGAGGCGGAGCTTGCAGTGAGCTGAGATCGTGCCACTGCACTTCAGCCTGGACACGGAGCAAGACTCCGTCTCAAAAAAAAAAAAAAAAAAAAAAAACAGCAGTTAACCTAAAAAATGATGGATTCATCCTATGTTCTTATAAGTCTAAAATTAAAAGCTACATGAGAAAGATTTAAATAGCACTACCATATTTAGCAAATAAAAATACAGTGTGCCCACTTAAATTTAAATTTCAGAGAAACACTTAATTTTTAAAGTATAAGCATATCTCAGACAGTATTTGGGTTCCAATTATACTAAAAAAACTTTCAGTGTTTTATCTGGGTAGTCTGTATTTAACCTGACATCCCTAGATTTAAAGTACTGCAATAGCACAGTGGTTCTCAAACTCTAGCATGTATTAAAGTGCTTGTTAAAACAGGGCTGGCCGGGCACGGTGGCTCACACCTGTAATTCCAGCACTTTGGGAGGCCGAGGCAGACGGATTGTTTGAGGTCAGGAGTTCAACACCAGCCTGACCAACATGGTGAAACCCCATCTCCACTAAAAGTACAAGAATTAGACAGGCGTGGTGGCAGATGCCTGTAATCCCAGCTATTGGGGTGGCTGAGGCAGAAGAATCGCTTGAACCTGAGAGGCAGAGGTTGCAGTGAGCCGAGATCGCACCACTGCACTCCAGCCTGGGTGACAGAGGGAAACTCATCTCAAACAAAACAAAACCAAACAACAACAACAAAAACCCAAGGCTGACCCCTAATCTTGAGTTTGGGATTCAGGCGTTTTGGGTGGGACTTTGTAATTTACATTTCTAACGTGTTCCCAGGTCGTGGTGGTGCTGCTGCTGCTGCTGCTTTGGGACTGCACTTTGAAATCCAATGCAATAGCTAAGAAATAGCCTTCATTTATAAGTGGCTCTTGTATCAAACTAGTATCAGATAAAACCTAATGAGGAGAATAATTATAGTTTCTTTTTTTTTTTTTTTTTGAGAGGGAGTCTGGCTCTGTCACCCAGGCTGGAGTGCAGTGTCACAGTCTCCTCTCACTGCAATCTTTGCCTCCTGGGTTTAAGCGATTCTCCTGCCTCAGGCTCCAGAGTAGCTAGGAGTACAGGCATGCACCACCATGCCTGGCTAAATTTTTTTTTTTTTTTTTAAGACAGAGTCGTGCTCTCCCAGGCTGGAGGGCAATAGCGCGATCTCGGCTCACTGCAACTTCCGCCTCCCGGGTTCAAGTGATTCTTCCGCCTCAGCCTCCCGAGCAACTGGGATTATAGGCACCTGCCATCATGCCAGGCTAATTTTCATACTTCTGTAGAGATGGAGTTTTACCATGTTGGCCAGGCTGGTCTTGAACTCCTGAGCTCAGGTGATCCGCCCGCCTCGGCCTCCCAAGGTGCTGGGATTACAGACGTGAGCCACTGCACCCGGCCATGCCTGGTTAATTTTTTTGTATGTTTAGTAGAGATGGGGGGGGGGGTTTCACAATTTTGGCCAGGCTAGTCTCGAACTCCTGACCTCAAATGATCCACCCGCCTCGGCATCCCAAAAGTGCTGGTATTACAGGCGTGAGCCACCCCATCAAGTCCAAGGAGAAAATTATAGTTTCTGACTGAAACAGCGGGTGGTAAAAAATACAAGCATTATTTTCTAATTCTTTTGTTTTTATTTCTTTTGAGACAGAGTCTCACTCTGTCACCCAAGCTGAAGTGCAGTGGCACGATCTCAGCTCACTGCAACCTCAGCCTCCCTAGTTCAAACGATTCTCCTGCTTTGGCCTCCTTAGCTGGGATTACAGGAGCCTGCCACCATGCCCAGCTAACTTCTGTATTTTTGTAGAGACAGGGTTTCACCATGTTGGCCAGGCGGGTCTTAAACTCATGCCTGAAACGATCCGCCTTCCTCCACCTCCCAAAGTGCTGGGATTACAGGAATGAGCCACCAAGCCCGGCCAAGATGAGTTCATTTCTTTTTTTTTTTGAGGAGTCTCGCTCTGTTGCCCAGGCTGGAGTGCAGTGGTGCATCTCAGCTCATTGCAAGCTCCGCCTCCCGGGTTCACGCCATTCTCCTGCCTCAGCCTCCCAAGTAGGTGAGACTACAGGCGCCCGCCACCTCGCCCGGCTAGTTTTTTTTTTGTATTTTTAGTAGAGACAGGGTTTCACCATGTTAGCCAGGATGGTCTCAATCTCCTGACCTCGTGATCCGCCCGCCTTGGCCTCCCAAAGTGCTGGGATTACAGGCGTGAGCCCCCACGCCCGGCCGAGTTCATTTTTAAGCTATTTAATTTTCCGGTTCCGGCCAGTTTTTCTGTTTTTGACACATTGTTCCTATCTTTCACAGTTGGGAGTAGTGGGAAAAGCAGCAGCCCGGCTTTTTAGTGCTAAGTAGTAAGCTTCTTGACAAACAGGTCAAAAAAAAAAAAAGTGAAACAACAAAAGGGAAGGAGCTGAAGGCATTCCCCTCTATGTCAACTATTAACTAGCAGAAGTATGTTAATAATCTTCAGGAGGGCAAACATGACCAGAATCCAGATCTGACATCAGAACCGAATTTCGCCATTTCTCCACCAAAACAAAGGAAAACTATCAACTCTTCAGTAAGTGCCTGCACCTGGGGCCAAGCGACACGCCTTGTTGTGAGGACATTACTAAAGAAGGGTCAAGAATCTCGCCCTCGCTCAGACAGCCGGGGTGTGGGGAGAGGAACGTGGATACATTCCCGAGAATCCCTCTTCTCCCACCCAGAGCCTGAGCGTCCCAAGCTGCCCACAAAGGGGCTGACACCCCAGGGACGCACCACAGTGATCATTGCGCAGGCGCAGAAACCGGCCGCGTGGGAAACGGGGCGTATTGCGCATGAGCGCCTGCCCCGAGCCTCACAGGCGGCCCAATGTTCCCGCCCTCTGGTCCCGCCCCTCACTGAGGTACTAACCCCCACGGCGTTGCCATGGGGACCCAGAGGCTGCAGTCAGCCTCTAAGGGCGCCGCCTGCCTCGTGGCTCTTGGACCTTGCGGGGGCGACGGTTGGAGCATCATGGAGCTTTCAATAAGGACGGTCAATACGACCGGGAAGCGGTGGAGCCTCGGCGGCTGCCAGCATTTCTTCTGGCTGGGTGTCCTCTTAGGCATGGTGGGCGTGGCGGTGCTGTTCACTGGCGTCTTTCTGGACCTGCACTTCTACGACATGCTGGTCTACCTGGGCTCCGCCATCATCTTCGTTAGCCTCCTCTGGTGGGCCTCTTGGTACGCCGGCAACATCGAGCTGCTCCCCGAAGAGATCCTGAAGGTCTCCTTACCCTCTGCCTCCTTGGTGGTGACCCTGCGCCACAGCGCCAGCCACTCCCTCTCTGTGAACATCAAGACCGTCCGGGACAACTTGCTGATGCAGTGGCGGCGGCGGCGGCGGTGTCCTAGGAGGACCCTTCAAAGAGAAGCTTTCCTGACCGTGCCTGTCTCGGCCCACCTAGAAGAACGGCTGGGAAGGAAAAGCAAGGACAAAGATGGAAAGGAAGGGGTCAAGGAGAGCAACGCCTCTCAAGACTTTGGCAAAGATGATCTGGGTCCCGAGCCTGAAGATGACAAAAAATCGGAGACCGTTGGCTCCCCAGACCCGGATGCCCAGCCGCCGTCGATTGATCAACCGCCTGCCACCCATCCGGTGCATCCTCTGTTGCCTCCGCACCAGCCTGTGCCTTCCCCTCTCTACGCCACTAAGGGCCTGATTGTAGCCCCCTCCATCTCTGCTAGACACCCTGTAGCCATTTCTACTTCCAAGGGCCAGCCTGTAGTTACTTGGGGTTTTAAGAGCCGACTTGCTGTCCCCATGGCCTCTGAGAACCACCTCCAGGTCCCTGCTGTCTCTCTGAGCCAGCCCCTGATGCCTGTGGCCTCGCAGGGCCAGCCCCAGAATCTTCCTCGGGCCTCTCAAACTCAGTCTCCACCACCTGGTTTGGTTTCTGGAACCCAGTCACTGGCCACCCAGGTCCATATGGGGCAGCCTGTATCTGCCCAGTCCTTTACTATTGTGGATCCACAGGCCTCTCAGGCTATCGAGGACTTGGAGGCCCTACTTCAAATGCAACAGGCCATCCCCAGCACCTCTGTAGTGCAGGAGAGTTCCCTGAGCCAGTCTTCAAGTGTCCTGAAGGTTCCTGAGATGTCGGTTGCTCAGGTTTTGGAGGCTGCGGCACAACCCAGCCAGAAACCATGTCAGAAACCATCTACCCTGGCCACCGCATCATCTGCCCCTGATGGCTCAGCTTCAGCCACTGAGACCCAGCAGTCTGTCCCCACTGACAATGCTGCAGCCTCCGTGGCAGCGAAGAAAAGTCACCCTCTCTAGTAGGGACCAAATCCCAGCCATTGGCGTGGCTGTTCAAGCCTCTGCCAAGTAAGTGCCTTTGGAGGAAGAGTTACCTACATTAGTCCTTAATGATTTCCCCATTTGTGTTCTGGTGGCTGCTTCAACCCCTCTTGTTCAAAAAAATAAAGTTAATGGAAGCAAAATGGCCCTGTCCTTTGGGGATTAGCCGTTTGTTTAGACGTTGGTAGGTTTTTTAAACCTAGTACTCTGAGTGGATGAGTGCTGTAAAGGTTTTGCCTGCTCTGCCAGATAGTGATATCTGTTCTTTTTTATTTAGGCTTGAGAGAGAGAGAGAGTGGTGATTATATTCTTTTAGGAGCTATTAATATAAGATCTGGGAGTAGGTCGGGGGTTTGGGGTCTGCAGGGTTTCTGAAACGATGATTTCAGGTGGTACAGGGACCAAACATTAAATGACATTGAGTCCTAGGGTAGGAAAGTTACTGCCTTTTCAAGTCTTTTTTTTATTTAGTACTTTTTATCTTAGGAAGAATGTCTTGACTGGGCACAGTGGCTGACGCCTGTAATCCCAGCACTTTGGGAGGTCGAGGTGGACAGATCAATCACCTGACGTCAGGAGTTCGAGACCAGCCTGGCCAACATGTCGAAACCCCGTCTTTATTAAGAATAACAAAAATTAGCTGAGCATGGTGGTGGGCAACTGTAATCCCAGCGACTCAGGAGGCCGAGGCAGGAGAATTGCTTGAACCCAGGAGGCGGAGGTTGCAGTGAGCTGAGATCGCGCCATTGCACTCCAGCCTGGGCAACAAAAGCAAAACTCCATCTCCAAAAAAAAAGGAATACTCAACCTTTGCAATTTGTTTTTCTAAGTTTCCAACTCCCAAACTGAGACTCTACCTTTTTGGTGCCCGACATTTGCCAGCAGTGGAGTTCCCCAGTGTGCTGATGGCCACGTCCCGGGCAGACTGCTGGCAAGAGAAGAGGCAGGCGCTGGGAGTGTTTGGAGGGATCAGGGGTGGAAACTCACGCCCCAGCTTGGTCTTTGAGGCTCGCATTGGTAGCCCACAGCAGTACAAAAATGCAGGGTCGTGAGGTGCTCCTGGCATCTAGTGGGCAGAGGCCAGAGATACTGCTGAACCTCCTACAATGCACAGGACAGCTCCCCACAACACAGAATTAACTGGCCTCCCAGATGTCAATAGTGAAAGGTTGAGAAACCCTGATCTATATGACTCAGAGACATTTCCAAAAGAAAATACAGAAACCCTGATCTAGAATAATTAAAAACTGCTCTGTAGTGAGATGCGTTAGCAAATCTTATTTTGACCTTCAGGTGACTCATTCCCTCTTAGATAGTAATTATATCGCCGCTAGACCACGAGAATCTTACTCATCTTTGCTTTATTCGTCTTTGTATCCCCGGTTTGTATCATCTCTGAGTTAACACACACATATGGGGCATTTATTAATAATAATAGCTAATGATTGTTGAATGTTTATAATACCCTACACATGGTACTAAGTGATTTTCAGGCATTTGTGCCAGCAATCAAAGTCGGGCACCATTATTATCTCCACTTCAAGGATAGTAGATTTGATACTGAGAGGTAATTTTTCCAATGTCAGACAAATGGAGGAGGTGGAATGGATGTATAGTTGAAATATAATATGCTATAAGGGCTGGGCGCGGTGGCTCACACCTGTAATTCCAGCACTTTGGGAGGCCGAGGCGGGTGGATCACAAGGTCACAAGATAGAGACCATCCTGACCAATATGGTGAAACCTTGTTTCTACTAAAAATACAAAAATTAGGCTGGGCACGGTAGCTCAAACCTGTAATCTCAGCACTTTGGGAGGCCGAGGCGGGCGGATCACGAGGTCAGGAGATCGAGACCATCCTGGCTAGCACGGTGAAACCCCGTCTCTACTAAAAAAACACAAAAAACTAGCCGGGCATGGTGGCAGGTGCCTGTAATCCCAGCTACTCGGGAGCCTGAGGCAGGAGAATGGCGTAAACCCGGGAGGCGGAACTTGCAATGAGCTGAGATCCGGCCACTGCACTCCAGCCTGGGGGACAGAGGGAGACTCCGTCTCCCAAAAAAAAAAAAAAAAAATACAAAAATTAGCTGGGCGTGGTGGCATGTGCCTGTAATCCCAGCTACTCAGGAGGCTGAGGCAGGAGAATTGCTTGAACCTGGGAAGCGGAGGTTGCTGTGAGCCGAGATCGCGCCACTGCACTCCAGCCTGGTGATGGAGCGAGACTCCGTCTCAAAAAAGAAATATGTTATAAGGTATATGTTTTAAGCTTTCCTTCTAAATTAAAGTTATTAATGAGTCTTTTCTTAATCCTGTTGATTGTACCTTGAGCTGTAATATGCCAGATCAATCTTTAGGTAACTTCTCTAAAGCCTTACTGGCAGAAAGAGAATGAGAATCAGCAATTCTTCCATTTTCTTGTTTCGCTCTAGATGATCATATTTAACATCTTAGAAATTGCCTTCCCCCCCTCCCCAGAACTCACCAATATTTGTTTCTACAGATTTAACTGCCAGCTTCATAAAAGCTCAAATCTTTCATCTTGGTCTCTGAGAGTCCTGACCTCTCACAGACCAGTGGACTTATTAGACTGCTTCTGCCAAGTGTATCTGTTTCAGTGTTGGGACAGTTTTCCAGTTTCAAATGATAAAGTTATTCACTGCCAGAATTTTAAGGCGTAATAAACTGTGCTATTCCAAATGAACCTTGTTTTAAAATAAGTCGGTTTTTAAAATAGAGTTCTTTTGTGAACGCATTCTAGCATTCCAATGGAAAATGATGTCTCCCATACTCTGGGTGGGATGTACATAAGTAATATTCCCATAAAAATGGACACTGAAAAATGCAGCTCCTAGTAATTAAGGATATTTTCTTTCTTTCTTTTTTTTTTTTTTTTTTTGAGATGGAGTCTCGCACTGCTGCCCTGGCTGGAGTATAATGGCGCAATCTCAGCTCACTGCAACCTCCGCCTCCTGGGTTCATGCGATTGTCCTGCCTCAGCCTCCCGAGTAGCTGCGATTACAGGGACACACCTCCACACAGTTAATTTTTTGTATTTTTAGTAGAGACGGGGTTTATTTATGTTGGCCAGACTGGTCTTGAATTCCTGACCTCGTGATCTGTCTGCCCTCCTCGGCCTCCCAAAGTGCCGAGATTACAGGCGTGAGCCACCGCGCCCAGCCTTAAGGATATTTTCTGAACTCATTATGAAATAGCTATCAGGGACAGTTAACACAATCAATGCATTCCAATATGCTACAGTTTATATGTATATGCTCACAACTTCTGAGTTTTCCATTTTCCCAAAGATTTAAAATCTGATTTGGTTGCATATTTTCATAATTGGGGCTGCCCTCCACTTATGATCTTTCTTTTTATATGTGGATTGTTTGTGTAAGATTGCTCTAAAAGAGTAGCTGGAAGTGGTGGTGTGCACCTGTAGTCCCAGCTACTTGGAAGGCTGAGGTGAGAAGATCACTTGAACCTGGGAGTTCGAAGCTACAGTGAACTGTGATTGCACCACTGCACTCTAGCCTGAGGACAGAATGAGACCATGTCTCAAAAATAAATAAATAAATAAATGAACAAAAAAAATTACTTTAAAATAGTTTTAGTTTCCTTTTGAAATGTCCGATTATAGGCAAAAGTGGGTTTTTAAATGGTATAATACTTTGAGTGGAAACTTTCAGAACTTTTAGTTTTTTAAATATTTCTTCCCCTTTCACTGTCCTTTGCTTCAGTATTTCTATATTTATAATTTTAATAACTCACACTGGAAGAATTTATGCATTGCAGATGCTTGGAATAAACAACTGGAAAGACATTCTAGGAGAAATAAGCCAGTCACAAAAAGACACATGCAGGACGAGTCCACTTGTGTGAGGTACTTAGAATAATCAAATTCAGAGGGAAAAAGTAGGATGGGGGTTGCCAGGGGCTGCAGGGAGGGGCAAATGGGGCATTGTTTAGTGCCTATATGTTTCAGTTTGGCAAGATAAGAAAGTTCCAGAGGTAGATGGTGGTGATGGTGGCACAACAGTGTGAATTTACTTAACACCACTGAACTGTACACTTACAAATGGTTCAGAAGAGGGCTGGGAGTGGTGGCTCACATCTGTAATGGCAGCACTTTGGGAAATCGAGGCGGGCGGATCACTTGAGGTCAGGAGTTCAAAACCAGCCTGACCAACATGGTGAAACCCTCTTCCATCGAAAATACAGCCTGGGTGACAGAGCAAGACTCTGTGTCAAAACAAAACAAATGGTTAAGTATATATTATGTTATTTGTATCTTACCACAAAAAAACAAATGGGTTGGCCAGGCGCGGTGGCTCAAGCCTGTAATCCCAGCACTTTGGGAGGCCGAGACGGGCGGATCACGAGGTTAGGAGATCGAGACCATCCGGGCTAACCCGGTGAAACCCCGTCTCTACTAAAAAAATACAAAAAACTAGCCGGGCGAGGGGGCGGGCGCCTGTGGTCCCAGCTACTTGGGAGGCTGAGGCAGGAGAATGGCGTAAACCCGGGAGGCGGAGCTTGCAGTGAGCCCAGATCACGCCACTGCACTCCAGCCTGGGCGACAGAGCGAGACTCCGTCTCAAAAAAAAAAAAATTTAAAAAATTTTTAAAAAATGGGTTAAACTGGCAATTTATAAGCCATGTAACATTTATACATTTCTTTCTGTTTTTGTTTGTTTGTTTGTTTGTTTTGAGATGGATTCTCGCTCTGTCACCCAGGCCAGAGTGCAGTGGCTTGTTCGTGGCTCACTGCAACCTCTACCTCCCAGGTTCAAACGGTTCTCCTGCTTCAGCCTCCTGAGTAGCTGGGATTACAGGCACCCACCACCACGCCTGGCTAATTTTTGTATTTTAGTTGAGACAGGATTTTACCATGTTAGTCAGGCTGGTCTCGATCTCTTGACCTCAAGCCATTCACCCACCTTGACCTCCCAAAGTACTGGGATTACAGGCATGAACCACCTGCCCAGTCATACAAATTTCTTTCTATGTAATAATTCCATGCAACAGTTGAGTACATTCAAAGTGTACCAGGTGAGCACAGCTATTTTAATAACTCTAGAACTACAGTTACGAACTTAGAGAAAAATCAACTTTAATGTACAGCAGAACAAAGACATTGTAGAGGATAGTGTGTTTGTATTTGCAGACGCAGCCTACAGAAAAGCCTTCTCTCATGCAATGGCTCGTCAATACTAGTATGACTGTATTTTTTTTTTTTTTTTTTGAGACAGAGTCTTACTCTGTCGCCAGGCTGGAGTGGTGTAGTGGCACGGTCTCGGCTCACTGCAGCCTCTGCCTCCAGGGTTCAAACGATTCTCCTGCCTCAGCCTGCCGAGTAACTGGGACTACAGGCACACCACCACGCCCAGCTGATTTTTGCATTTTTAGTAGAGACAGGGTTTTACCATGTTGGCCAGGCTGGTCTCCATCTCTTGACCTCATGATCTGCCCGCCTCGGCCTCTCAAAGTTCTGGGATTACAGGCATGAACCACCACGCCTGGCCGTGTGACTGGACCTTATCTTGGGTGAATAGAGATCATTTTTAAGAACTGTGATGAGTGAGTTTCAGGTGCTTCCTGTGGTGTGCCTAGAAGCAGAAAATGCTTACCTTGAGAGAAAAATACAAACTGCTATAATTTTCTGATTTTTTTGTTTTGGTAGATGCGCAGTTTTGCCCAGGCTGATCTGCAACTACTGAGCTCAAAAGACCCACTCACCTCAGTCTCCTAAAGTGCTGGGATTCCAGGCATGAGCCACCGTGCCCAGCCAGTTTTCTTAATTGATATAGTTATTTATATACTTTAAAAACAGTAGGGAGTCTCTCTGAGCGTGCTGTGGCTCCGGAAGCTGCCTGATTAACAAAATTAAAAAAAAAAAAAACACGAAAATTTTCTGGCTTATTCTTTCCATATTTTAAAATACATGTTTTGTTTTTTGTTTTGTTCTGCGTTTTTGAGACAAAGTCTCACTCTTGCCACCAGGCTGCAGTGCAATGGCGTGATCTGGGATCACTGCAACCTCTGCCTCCCGGTTTCAAGCGATTCTCCTGCTTCACCCTCCTGAGTAGCTGGGATTACAGGCACACGCCACCACACCTGGCTAATTTTTGTATTTTTAGTAGAGATGGGGTTTCACCATGTTGGCCAGGCTGGTCTTGAACTCCTGACCTCAGGCGATCCACCAGCCTTGGCCTCCCAAAGTGCTGGGATTACAGGCGTGAGCCACCATGCCCGGCTGGCACCTTTTTTTTTTTTTTTTTTAAATCACTTAACATATATATTGGAGAACTTTCCATTTTGGGAGTTAAAGAGATTTTTTTGTTTGTTCGTTTTGAGACAGGGTCTCCCTCTGTGGCCCAGGCTGGAGCTGGATCTTGGCTCTGTCCAACTTCTACCTCCCAGGCTCAAGCAATCTTCCCACTTCAGCCTTCCAAGTAGCTGGGTCTACAGGCACATGTCACCACACCCCGCTACTTTTTATAGTTTTTGTAGAGAAAGGGTTTTACCATGTTGCCCAGGCTGGTCTTGAACTCCTGAGCTCAAGCTATCCACCTGCTTCAGCCTCCCAAAGTACTGGGATTACAGGCATGAGCCATCTCGCCCAGCCTATTGTTTATTTAATACCTACTAAGGGGCAACTACCATAGAGGACATAAAGATGATTCAGTCTCTGCAGAAGTCATTTTCTTTCTCTCTCTTTCCTGTCATACAGCACACAATTAATGGACTAAATAGTCTGTCACTAGATAAACAAGATCTAAATAATCAGGCACTTGCTGCAGTTTTTAGAAAGTTTAAAAAGCCATATGAAACAAAGTATACTTCAAGTAATAAGAGGCAAAATATGCAAAGTGTTACTGCTGGGCAATTTATGGACTATCCTTTTCTACAATATATCTGCTGTGGTCTGAATATGTTCCCCCAAGATTCATATGTTAAAACTTAACCCCCAGTCTGGTAGTATTAAGAGGTGGGGCGTCATTAAGTCATGAGGGCATGGGATTAGTGACCTTATAAAAAGGTTGGCAGGAACGAGGTAGGTCCTTTCATTGCCCTTACATCCCTGTGTCACTTGAGGACCTAGCACTGGTCCCCCTGGGAGGACATAGTAGCGAGGTGCCTTATTGGAAATGGCCACCATGCCCTCACCAGATACCAACCTGCTAGCAACTTAATCTTAGACTTCCCAGCCTCCAGAACTGTGAGAAAGAAATTTCTGGGCTTTTTTGTCTGTTTGTTTGTTTGAGGCAGGGTCTCTGTCACCTAGGGTGGAGTGCAGTGGCACGATCTCGGCTCACTGTAACCTCCGCCTCCTGGGTTCAAGTGACTCTCCCACCTCAGCCTCCTGAGTAACTGGGACTACAGGTATGCACCACTACACCCAGCTTTTTTTTTTTTTTTTTTTTTGGTGTGTGTGTGTGGTGTGTGTGTGTGTGTGTGTGTATGTTTGTAGAGTTGTAGAGACAGGGTTTCTCCATGTTGCCCAGGCAGCTCTCGAACTCCTGAGCTTACATGATCCGCCTGCCCTGGCCTCCCAGCATGCTGGGATTAAAGGCGTGAGCCACCACGACTGGCCAAAATTTCCGTTTTTTGTCGATAACCCAGTCTCTGGTACTTTCTTATAGCCGCACGAACAGATAAAGTCTGTACCTATCTGTCTATCTCCCTCATAGGTCAGTTTCCACGTGAATGTAACCATATCAAGTATCCCAGTATATCTCATATTTACAGAAAAATAAATGGGCAAATATTGTCATTTACAGAGAACCTGCTCTGTCCTGTACACTGTGACATATTTTGTGGTTTGTGCTTATGTGCTTACGTGCTCTGATCCTTAGAATAGCTCTAAAATAGCTCAAAACGTTATTCCCATTTTGTAGATCAGGAAATTGAAGTTCTGGAAACATAAGGCAATTGCCCAAAGCAATAGAGTAAATGACAAAGCTAGGATTTCTTTCTTTCTTCTGGTAATTAATTTATTATTTGAGATAGGGTCCCTGTTGCAGGATGCAGTGGTGAGATCATAGCTCACTGCAGTCTGGACCTCCTGGGCTCAATTGATCCTCACACCTCAGCCTCCTGAGTAGCCGGGACTACAGGTGCACACCAACACTCGTGGCTAATTTTTGTATTTTTCTGTAGAGATCTGCCTAGGCTAGGCAGAGATTCTGGCTAGGCTGGTCTCAAACTCCTGGGCTCAAGCAATTCTCCTGCCTCAGCCTCCCAAATAGCTGGGACTGCAGACGTGTGCCACGACTCCCAACTGATTTGTTTATAACAGTGGTTCTTAATTCCAAAGCCATTTGGTATACCGTCACCTCATCTCTCTACCAGTGTTGATTACATTACAGGAGGGCACCTTATCTAAATTGGCCAATGATAAATTTTTTTTTTTTTGGTACCTTACTATATCTTTGTATCCTTAGAACAAATTCTTCTTTTCTGCTTAAGCTGGCTTGACTTCGTTTCTTTCACTAGCAAGCTAAGAGGCTTTGGCCAACAGAACTACTCTAGGGTAGTTGTAAAATTTATCTCTAAGGAAAGGCTGCTCTTTTGAAAACACAATTCAATGGGTCTTCTGGGTATATGATGATAGTAAAGCAAAATTTTGTTCTACAATGAAGAAGCTCTTTATGTTGTTATATTACAAACAATATATTACTCAGTGAAGTGAAAGGCCACACTGGGCAGGGTGGTGACTTTGCAGATAGCATGTTAATCCTTGCTTGTTTTTGGTCATTTCTGTTTTTGGAGGGGGCGGGTCTTAATTTTCTTTGTCCCTTCCCCCACACCCCCTTATTTTCTCTGGGGAAGGCAAGACTGGAAAAGGAGGCTTTTATCCTGGCAAGGTGAGTTTGCCCACAGGACAATTTGACTGAACAGAGGCTCCACAAAGAATAGACATGACCAAAGAACTCCAACAGGAAATTATGCTATTTAGTTTATTTAGTTTCAAGGTTTTCTTTTTCTCCTTTTTTTTTTTTTTCTTTTTGAGACCGAGTCTCGCTCTGTTGCCCAGGCTGGAGTGCAGTGTCGCGATCTTGGCTCACTGCAACCTCCACCTCCTGGGTTCAAGCGATTCGCCAGCCTCACCCTCTTGAGTAGCTGTGATTACAGGCACCTGCCACCACACCTGGCTAATTTTTTGTATTTTTAGTAGAGATGGAGTTTCACCATGTTGGCCAGGCTGGTCTTGAACTCCGATCTCAAGTGATCCACCCGCCTCAGCCTCCCAAAGTGCAGGGATCACAGGCATGAACCACCGGGCCCGGCCAGTATTTTTCTTGTATTATGCTCAGAGTTTCCTTTAAATCTTTTTAAAAACTTGGCAGCCTTAGTCTTAGCTGTGCTTTGGGAAAATAAGGAGCTGCACTCAAGCTTAAGAAGATATTGCTGGAAGTGTACATTGGCACAGCCTGTGGAAAGCTTCTTGGTGCCCTCCTGTAACCCAATCAACACTGCCTAGAGAGATGAGGTCATATTGCATCAAACGGCTTCCAGTGACTCTTTGCTGTGGAGAAGAAGGTCGCTTTTTTTTTTTTTTTTTGAGAGGAAGTTTTGATGCCCTATAGCTTGGAGTGCAATAGTGCGATCTCAGCTCACTGCAACCTCTGCCTCCCAGGTTCAAGCGATTCTCCTGCCTCAGCCTCCCGAGTAGCTGGGATTACAGCCACCATGCCATGCCAATTTTGTATTTTTAGTAGAGACAGGGTTTCTCCATGTTGGTCAGACTGGTCTCGAACTCCCAACCTCAGGTGATCCACCCACCTTGGCCTCCAAAAGTGCTGGGATTATAGGCGTCAGCCACCATGCCTGGCCAAGAAGGTCACTCTTTATGCTCAACAAATGTATTGCATATGGCTGAAAGGTAGGGAGGATCCAGATGAACAATTCATAAACAGAAAAACTAATAGTAACCAGATACAATGGCTCATACCTGTAATCCCAGCATTTTAGGAGGTCGAGGCAGGTGGATCACCTGCGGTCAGGCATTTGAGACCAGCCTGGGCAACAAGGAGAAACCCCGTCTCTACTAAAAATACAAAAATTAGCCAGGTGTGGTGGCGAGCGCCTGTAGTCCCAGCTACTCAGGAGGCTGAGGCAGGAGAATCGCTTGAACCCGGAGGCAGAGGTTGCAGTGAGCTGAGATTGTGCCACTGTACTGCAGCCTGGGCAACAGAGCAAGACTCTGTCTCAAAAAAAAAAGAAAAAAAAATCATAGATATCCAATTTGTTCCTTTCTCCTTTCCCAAAAGCTTTTTGTGCCTCGTCCAACCCAATAGTTCCATCCTAGAAAAACGCTTGTACACATGCATCAGGACACTATACAAGAATATTCAGGCTGGTCACGGTGGTTCACGCCTATAATCTCAGCACTTTGGGAGGCTGAGGTGGGAGGATGGCTTCAGCCTAGGAGTTAGAGACCAGCCTGGGCAATATAGTGAGACCTTGTCTCTATCAAAAAAAAAAAAAAAAAAAAAAATTACTGGTGCAGTGGCTCACACTTGTAATCCCAGCACTTTGGGAGGCCAGCGTGGGTGGATCACCGGAGGTCAGGAGTTCGTGACCAGCCTGGCCAACATAGCGAAACCCTGTCTCTACTAAAAATACAAAAATTAGCTGGGTGTGGTGGCAGGTGCCTGTAATCCCAGCTACTTGGGAGGCTGAGTCAGGAGAATCCTTTGAACCCAGGTGGTGGAGGTTGCAGTGAGCCAAGACTGCACCATTGCACTCCAGCCTGTGCAACAAGAGCAAAACTCTGTCTCAAAAAAAAAAATGAAAAATGAAAAAGGGCTATCACAGTAGTGATTTACATAATGGAGGGAGAAAGGAAACAATTTAAATGTTTATGATAGGAAAATTGATAAGTCATGGTACATTCCTATAATGAAATGCTGTGTGGCAAATAAAATAAACCGGCCGGGCGCGGTGGCTCACACTTGTAATCCCAGCACTTTGGGAGGCTGAGGCGGGAGGATCACCTGAGGTCGGGAGTTCGAGACCAGCCTGATCAATATGGAGAAGTCCCATCTGTACTAAAAATACAAAATTAGCTAGGCATCTTGGCGCATGCCTGTAATCCCAGCTACTCGGGAGGCTGAGGCAGGAGAATTGCTTCAACCCAGGAGGCAGAGGTTGTGGTGAGCCAAGATCAGGCCATTGCATTCCATCCTGGGCAACAAGAGCGAAACTCTGTTTCAAAACAAAAACAAAAACAAAACATGAAAAGAAACCACAACTGTGTACAACAGGGATGGATTTCAACGTCCAGGACCATAATGTTGGCCAGCCTCAGTGGCTCACGCCTGTAATCCCAGCACTTTGGGAGGCCGAGGCAGGTGGATCTCCTGAAGTCAGGAGTTTGAGACCACCCTGGACAACAACCCCGTCTCTACCAAAAATACAAAAAAATTAGCTGGGGGTGGTGGTGGGCACCTGTAATCCCAGCTACTCAGGAAGCTGAGGCAGGAGAATCACTTGAACCTGGAAGGCGGAGGTTGCAGTGAGCAGAGATCGCGCCACTGCACTTCAGCCTGGGCAACAGAGGGAGACTCCGTCTCAGAAAAAAAAAAAAAAAAAAGCATAACGTTGAAAACAAACAGCAGTATAATACAGCATGGAAGTAACTTTATAAAATGCAAAGACAAAAAAAGCAAATATAGTGCATTGTTTAGGAGTATAAGGCCGGGCGCGGTGGCTCAAGCCTGTAATCCCAGCACTTTGGGAGGCCGAGACGGGCGGATCACGAGGTCAGGAGATCGAGACCATCCTGGCTAATACGGTGAAACCGTGTCTCTACTTAAAAATACAAAAAACTAGCCGGGCGACGAGGCGGGCGCCTGTAGTCCCAGCTACTCGGGAGGCTGAGGCAGGAGAATGGCGTAAACCCGGGAGGCGGAGCTTGCAGTGAGCTGAGATCTGGCCACTGCACTCCAGCCTGGGTGGCAGAGCAAGACTCCGTCTCAAAAAATAAAAAATAAAAAAAATTAAAAAAAAAGGAGTATAAATATGGGAATTATACAAAGAAAACTAAAATGACTTTTAAAAATTATGATGGTGACTACTTTTGGGAGGAAAGTGGGTAGAAGGTGGAATCCGAGAGCAGCACACAGTAAGCGTCCATTGTTCTAGTTAATGTTCGGCTTCTTAAATTGGGGTGATATGTTCACAGGTATTCATTATATTCTTATAACTTACATTAACATATTCTTTTGTACATGTTAAACTTCCCCCCCCTTTTTTTTTCTTTTTAGAGATGAGATTTTGCGTTGTCACCCAGACCGAAGAGTGTCATGGTGCAGTCATAGCTCACTGCAGCCTCCAACTCCCAGGCTCAAGCGATACTCCCACCTCTATCTCCCAAATAATTGGAACTACAACCACGTGCCACCATGCCTGAGTAACTTTTTAAAAAGTATTGTTTGTAGAGACAGAGTCTGGCTGTGTTGCCTGGGCTGGTCTCAAACTCCTGGCTTCAAGTTATTCTCCTGCCTCAGCCTCCCAAAGCTCTGGCATTACAGGCGTGAGTCACCGCACCCAGACTCAGACTTTTTTTAAGTGAAAGAATGGGGGTGTAGGTGGGGAGACACACTTTGGGGGGCCAAGGCGGGAGGATTACTTAGGCCAGGAGTTCGAGATCAGCCTGGGCAACAAAGTGAAACCTCGTATTTATCAAAAATACAAAAAATTAGCTGGGCTTGGTGGTGTGGGTTTGGGAGGCTGAGATGAGAGGATTGCTTAAGCTGTAGGAGCCTGAGGCTGCAGTGAGCTGCGATCGCGTCATTGCACTCTAACTTGGGCGAGACAATGAGATCCTGTCTCAAACCAAACCAGGTAATTGTCAAATTGCTGTTTTGCTGCTGTTGTTTTTGTTTTTGCTTTGCCTTGGAAGTGAAGAAGAGATTCTCATTGAAACAGCTATCTTGAAGTATCCTTGTGAGCTAGTGTGCAATTATTTCCTCTGTCCTTGAGACACAGATGATTCCTGTCCAACATTCCCAAGGAACTCAGTAAGGACCAAACAGAGACTCAGGAAAGACAGTTATTGATTTTACACTGTTGCAAAACAGAGCTATGGTTTATGTTTAACAAATTGCTGGCGGGGTGTGGTGGCTCATGCCTGTAATCTCAGCACTTTGGGATGCCAAGGCAGGCGGATCACTTGAGGTCAAGAATTCAAGACCAGCCTGGCCAACATGGTGAAACCCTGTCTCTACTAAAAATACATACAAAAATAGCTGGGCATGGTGGCGCGTGCCTGTAATCCTAGCTACTGGGAAGGCTGAGGCACAAGAATCACTTGAACCTGGGAAGCGGAGGTTGCAGTGAGCCGAGATCACAACACTGTACTCCAGCCTGGGTGATAGAGTGAGACTGTGTCTCAAAAAACCAAACCAAAAAAACCCAAATTGCTGTATTTTATTTTGTGAAATAGGGTCTAGCTCTGTCGCCCAGGCTGGAGTGCAGTGGTACAATCACAGCTCACTGCAGCCATGACCTGCAGGGTTCAAGCGATCCTCTCGCCTCAGTTTCCAAGTATCTGGACTACAGGTATGCACCATCTTATCTTGAACTCCTGGAGAGAGATACATATAAACACACACACACACACACACTTTTTTTTTTTTTTTTTTGAGACACAGTTTCGCTCTTGTTGCCCAGGCTGGAGTGCAATGGCACGATCTGGGCTCACTGCAACCTCTGCCTCCCGGGTTCAAGCGATTCTCCTCCTGCCTCAGCCTCCCAAGTAGCTGGGATTACAGGCACCACCACCACGCCCAGCTAATTTTGTATTTTTAGTAGAGACAGGGTTTCGTCATGGCCAGGCTGGTCTCAAACTCCTGGCCTCAGGTGATCCACCTGCCTCAGCCTTCCAAGTGTTGGGATAACAGGCGCGAGGCACTGTGCTCGGCCCATACATATGCATTTTTAAAAATTTATTTATTTATTTCGAGACAGGGTCTCGCTCTGTTGCCCAAGTGGGAGTGCAGTGATGCCATCTCCCCGGCTCAAGCAATCCTCAGTCTCACGAGTAGCTGGGACTACAGGTGTGTGCCACCACACCCAGATAATTTTTATTGTTTTTATTATTTTTTTATTTTTTTGTAGAGATGGGGTTTCACCGTGTCACCCAGCCTGGATATTTTTGTATTTTTGATAGCCCTGTACAGTTTCCAAAGTTGCAACCTTTTCCCCTCCCTGAGGGTAGGGGCAGCCTCTGCTCTCCCTCTACATCCCCCACAGTCCCGAGGTTTTGGCCTCTGCTGTTTCCTGTTTCCTATGCTTGGAACACCAGTCGCTCTTTTGTTGGTCTGACTGACTCCTGTTCCTCTTTTAAAAATTTAAGTTTGGCCAGGCACGGTGGCTCACACTTGTAATCCCAGCACTTTGGGAGGCCGAGGCGGGTGGATGACCTGAGGTCAGGAGTTCGAGACCAGTTTGGCCAACATAGTGCAACCCCGTCTCTGCTAAAAATACAAAAATTAGCTGGGTGTGGTGGCATGCGCCTGTAATCCCAGCTACTTGGGAGGCTGAGGCACGAGAATTGTTTTAACCCAGGAGGCAGAGGTTGCAGTGAGCTGAGATCAGGCCACTGCACTCCACCTGGGCAACAGAGACGGAGGTTGCAGTGAGCTGAGATCACGCCACTGCACTCCAGCCTGGGCAACAGGGCAAGACTAGGTCTCAAAAGAAAAAGAAAAAAAAAAAAAAAGTCAAGGTGGTAACACCTCTTGGAAACTCTCCTGCTGTTTCTCATTCCAGCATCATCACAGCCTTGAGGCTCTGGGGTAGATCACTTCGTCGAGCTCGTTTACGTGAGGATAACGTTATCTTGGTGGTCTGTAACAATGTTGCATTGAGTACAGAGCCCAGGCTCCTGGGTCAGCCGGATTCAAATCCCCTTTCCTCCGTGAGGATCTGGGTCAATCACAGTGCTTCAGTTTCTTGGATTTAACTGAGGGAGGCTTTGACTCCAAAAAATTAACACTCGAGTGTACCCGGCCACAGCTTAGCACATCCAGGGTATTTCCACCCTTTCTTTGGGATCCTTGGGCCTGGATGGAGCAGGACCTTCCTAACTCTCCTTGCTCGCGCATTCGCGCTGGGTGGAACAAGTGGTCCAAGTAGAATGAGGGGCGGGGGTTTGGCGGCGCTCTAGCTCGCCGAGGGCACACGCTCTCCCCACGCGGGGTCCCTGATTGGCTGAAGGTTGCGCCGGCAAGCGCAACTTCCGGGACAGAGGGCTGAGGCTGGAAGGGGCCGGGCATCCGGCCTGAGGCGCAGCGGTCGTGTTAGTTAGGCCCAATGGCGGCACCGCTGCTTCACACGCGGTTGCCGGGAGATGCGGCTGCTTCGGCCTCTGCAGTCAAGACGCTGGGCGCGTCGAGGACTGGGTAAGATTCAGGCCGCTTCCTTGTGCGCGTCCGAGACTAAAGCTCAGGACTGCGCTTAGGGGAGCTGATTGAAAGGGTCCGGGACAAAGCTAATGGCGTGTGGTAGGAGCACGGGATCGAGGGTCATCTCATGTTGGCAGGAATGAGCTCATTCCTCGTAACTGGGTAATAGACATGGGTGGGGCCTGGAAAAGTGAGTATATTCTCTGTTCTGGAGGCCCCCTTTCCCGACTGTGTTTCTTGGTGATTTCCCAGGCCTCGGTACTGCCTTCTGCGCCTTGACTCCTCTTCCTTCCCGCTTCTTCGTCCAAATTTGGAAGGGATTCCCTGGGCTATTTGGTTTATCAGCCGAATGTTGTCAGTCGTGGCAAATTGAATATTACATCTTTTTTGTTTGAAATTTGTTTCGACACACGTATTTGTTTAGCAGTCTTTATTTTGCTCCACTTTTAAATCCCTAACCCCCGTAGCACACTTGGCGTTTAACTTTCAGAGTCATTAGGATGCTATGTTTTTTCATTAATTTACTCTGTGTAAGTGAAGCAGACCTTGTAAAACAATTAGCATAATATGATTCATAATATTTATCGAGCTCCTGCTTATTGTGTTAAACACTGGGGACAGTGGTTTATCCAAAGACACTAATGTCCCTGCTTTCTACAGCGCTTACAGAGCTTACAGCCTAGGGGGCAAAGGCAGTACATAGGCCAATAAATTACGATGATTTCAGTTATACAACAGGGTAATGGGGGAGGGAGAAGGGAGAGAAGGAGTACTTGAGATTTCTCGTGGGAAAGACATCTGACATTTGAGCTTCCACTTGAATGAAGACAAAAATCTAGGCCGGGAGTAGTTGCTCACGCCTGTAATCACAGCACTTTGGGATGCCGAGGTGGGCGGATCACCTGAAGTCAGGAGATCGGACCAGCCTGGCCAACATGCTGAAACCCCATCTCTACTAAAAATACAAAAATTAGCCGAGCGTGGTGGCGGGTGCCTGTAATCGCAGCTACTCAGGAGGCTGAGGCAGGAGAATTGTTTGAACCCGGGAGATGGAGGTTGCAGTTAAGCCGAGATCACACCACTGCACTTCAGCCTGGGCAGCAGAGCAAGACTCCGTCTCAAAAAAAAAAAAAAATCCAGCCACGTAGAGATTTGGGAAAAGAGTATTTCTGATAGAGTGAACAGTAAGTGAAATGAGAACCAGCTTGGCATGTTGAAGAGCAGAAAAAACATTATGGCTGTAGTAAAGCAAGGTGTTGGAGATGAGGTGAGAGAGGTAGGCAGGGGCCAGATTAATGTAGGATCTTAAATACCACACTAAGAGATTTGAATTTTTACTATAAGTGCAGTGGGAAGACAGTTTTTGGTTGCTGAGCAAAGGAGGGATTGTTGATTAGGAGTGGAAGCAGGGAGACCAGTAAAGAGGCCTTAACAATAGACCCACTGAATGATGTTGGTTCAATAAATGTTGGCCATTATAATTCTTAATATTTTCATGAACTTAATAGCTTGTTAATTTTGGTTCCACAGGATTTCAAATATGCGTGCATTAGAGAATGATTTTTTCAATTCTCCCCCAAGAAAAACCGTTCGGTTTGGTGGAACTGTGACAGAAGTCTTGCTGAAGTATAAAAAGGTAAGAGGAGATAATGTATGAGGTTTGCTTTTGGTCAGGTCAGAATACAACTATTGCTGTTATACTAAAGACCAATAGAAATAGCAAGCTTAATTAAGATACCAGTTGAGATCAAATATTTAATAATAGCATGATGCCGTCAGTGCAGAATTAAGAGTAATAGTGTCCTTTTTTCCCTCACCTTGGCCTGTTTCACAGGTAATAATGAGAGAGTAACAATGTCTTTACTGAGGTTTCACCTCTTCACATGCTTCATTTACAAAGCATCTTTTAGCTTTAGCAAGTGCTAGAATTAAAAACAATTACAGAGTTTTATTTACTTATTTATTTTTATTTTTTTAATTTTGTGAGCTGGAATCTTACTCTGTTGCCCAGGCTAGAGTGCAGTGGCGTGATCTCAGCTCACAGCATCCTCCACCTCCCAGGTTCAAGCAATTCTCCTGCCTCAGTCTCCTGAAGAGCTGGGATTACAGACATGCACTACCACACCTGGCTAATTTATTTTTATTTTTGTAGTAGAGATGGGGTTTCACCATGTTGGCCAGGCTGGTCTCGAACTCCTGACCTTGTGATCCGCCCACCTCGGCCTCCCAAAGTGCTGGGATTACAGGCGTGAGCCACCGTGCCTGGCCTGCAGCATTTTATTTTTTGAGGAACTTACCTAAGCATTACTTTGGGACAGTAAACCATCATCTGACTAGAGATTTTTGTTTTTGTGGTAGTTCAGAAGCATTTCTACTGTATCTCAGGAGTAGAGGGAAAATGTTAAGTAACCGTATGTTTATATGTAATATCCGTTTGTATCCATATTTGCGTGAATACTTTTTTAGATCCTCCTGAATAGATCATTATAGCTGGCTGTTTTTTTCCCTCATGCTTTTTGAGAATTCGCAGGAGTATCAACTGTTATATTCAAATGTCAATACAGAAGTATAGCCAAATGTAGTTTATCATTTTCCTTTTTCCAAGGCCTCTGGCTGCACTGACATGAGTGTTTAAATTTTTGTAGTCATGATTTTATAATCCGCAATTGACATGTGAAAGTTAGTGTTCCTTTTATAATTTCATCTGATGTTAATGTATGGGTAAAAGTCTTGCTGTTGTTACTAAACAGGAGACAAAAGCATAACCTAATTCTTTCCCCTTCTTGTTAAGGGTGAAACAAATGACTGAGTTGTTGAAGAACCAGCTGTTAGATCCAGACATAAAGGTAATTAATTTTGTGTTTGATCATTAGCAAAATTATTGCCACTTTATAGGGGCATAGTTTGTTCTTTGGCTCCCGTTCTGTCCTCCAGAACTTGCTGTCTCCATGGTCCTCCCTTACTTTAATCTGGTGGTTCTCAACCAGGGACAGTTTTACCCCCAGGAGACATTTGGTAATGGCTGCAGATATTTTTGTTTGTCACAATTGGGAGGAAGGGGTGCTACTGGCATCTAGTGGGTGAATGACAGAGATACTGCTAAACATCTCACAGTGCACAGGGCAACCTCCCATAACCAAGAGTGATCCAGCCCCAAATGACAACAGTGTTGAGGCTGGGAAACCCTGTTCTAATGCTTCCTTTCTATTAGATTACTACCTCTTTCCTCCATGCTGCATGCAACTCTCTTGTCTCTTTAAAGCTAAAACAAACCAAAAAACAACCACTGATTCAGCTTTTCCAAGTTCGAGATACACCTATCATGTAGTAAAACTTTGATACATTTTGTTTCACCATGCTTCCTTTACTGCCCAATTTTGAAGAGAATGGTTTATTACCATGGCAACAGTAGTTAGATTGCCTGGAATAAAATTCCAATGTTATTATCCAGTGTGTGATCTTGAGCAAATTGTTTTAACCTCTCTGCCTCTGTTTTTCACTGTGTAAAACCAAGAAAACAATAGAGATTTCAAAAATATGGAGTGTTTTGTTTTTTAAGAGATGAGGTCTTGCTGTGTTGCCCCCGCTATTCACAGGTGTGATTATAGTGCACTACAGCCTTGAGTTCCTGGCCTCAAATGATCCTTTCTCTTCAGCCTCCTAAGAAGCTGGGACTATAGGTGCATGCCCCTGTGCCTGGCTTTAAACATGGAAATATTTAACAAGGATTCAATGAGCTAATTAATGCAAGAAGCACTTATAACAGTCTCTGACTCAAAATAAGGGCAGTAATTGTCATCTGTTGGTTTTGTTCCAGCTGACTTCGCTGTATCATTTCTCACTCACATTTAAGTCCACTGTTCTTATCACTGTAGTAATGAGAGGTGACAGCGTGCTGGCAGCCCTGGCTCGCTCTCGGTGCCTCCTTGGCCTCGGCGCCCACTCTGGCCGCTTGAGGAGCCCTTCAGCCCGCATATGCACTGTGGGAGCCCCTCTCTGGGCTGGCCAAGGCCGGAGCCGGCTCCTTCTGTTTGTGGGGAGGTGTGGAGGGAGAGGTGCAGGAGGGAACCGGGACTGCATGCAGCGCTCGCGGGCCAGCGTGAGTTCCGGGTGGGCGCGGGCTCGTCTCGGCTGGCCCCCGCAGTTGGAGTGGCCGGCTGGAGTGAGAGGCTTAGCATCCGGGCTAGCAGCTCCGGAGGGTGCGCCGGGTCCTCCAGCAGTGCCGGCCCGCTGGTGCTGCACTCAAATTCTTGCAGGGCCTCAGCTGCCTCCCTGCGTGGCAGGGCTGGAGACCTACAGCCCACCATGCCCGAGCCCCCCTCCCCCACGATGGACTCCTGCGCAGCCTAAGCCTCCCCGACGGGCACCGCCCCCTGCTCCGTGGCGCCCGGTCCCATCGACTGCCCAAGGGCTGAGGAGTGCAGGTGTGGCGCTGGGCTGGAGGGCTGCTCTGCCCGCGGCCCTGGCACAGGATTCAGTAGGTGAAGCTAGCTGGGCTCCTGAGTCTAGTGGGGACTTGGAGAACCTTTATGTCTAGCTAAGGGATTGTAAATATACCAATCAGCACCCTGTACCTAGCTCAAGGTTTGTAAATACACCAATCAGTACTCTGTGTCTACCTGATCTAGTGAGGACTTGGAGTACTTTTCTGCCTAGCATTCTGTCTAGCTAAAGGTATTATAAATGCACCAATCAGCACTCTGTCAAAACGGATGAATCAGCTCTGTGTAAAATGGACCAATTAGCAGGTTGTGGGTGGGGTCAGATAAGGGAATAAAAGCAGGCTGCCGGAGCGCCAGTGGCAACCCACTGGGGTCAGCTTCCACACTGTGGATGGTTTGTTCTTTCACTCTTTACAATAAATCTTGCTGCTGCTCATTCTTTGGGTCCACGCCACCTTCACCGCAAAGGTCTGCAGCTTCACTTCTGAAGCCAGGGAGACCACGAACCCACCAGAAGGAAGAAACTCCAAACATCAGAAGGAACAACTCTAGATACGCTGCCTTTAAGAGCTGTAACACTTTCCACGTTGGTCTGCAGCTTCATTCTTGAAGTCAGCGAGACCAAGAACCCACCAACTCCAGACACAGTAATTACCCTGACAGGTTACCCGTTGTTTTTAGTTGCTCATTTCAGTGGACTCTTTTTGAGACAAAGTCTCATTCTTCTGGCCTAGGCTGGAGTGCAGTGGTGCGATCTGGGCTCACTGCAACTTTTGCCTCCTGGGTTCAGGCAGTTCTCCTTCCTCAGCCTCCCAAATAGCTGGGATTACAGGCACCGGCCACCATGCCTGGTTAATTTTTTTATTAGTAGTAGAGACAGGGTTTCACCATGTTGGCCAGGCTAGTCTCAAATTCCTGACCTCAGGTGACCTGCCCGCCTCGGCCTCCCAAAGTGCTGGGATTACAAGTGTGAGCCACTGAGCCCAGCCTCAGTGGACTTATTTTTTTAAGCCTTGTTTCAGCCGACACTGTTGGCCACCCCCTTCTTAAAACAGTGTTTCTGGGCCGGGCGCGGTGGCTCACACCTGTAATCCCAGCACTTTTGGAGGCTGAGGCGGGTGGATCATGAGGTCAGGAGATCAAGACCATCCTGGCTAACAGTGAAACCCCGTCTCTACTAAACATAACGAAAAAATGAGCCGGGTGTGGTGGCCGGCGCCTGTAGTTCCAGCTACTTGGGAAGCTGACACAGCAGAATGGCGTGAACCTGGGAGGCAGAGCTTGCAGTGAGCCGAGATCACGCCACTGCACTCCAGCCTGGGTGACAAAGTGAGACTCTGCCTCTAAATAAATAAATAAATAAAACAGTGTTTCTGATCCTCCTGTCTTGTGATCCTTTAATCTCTAATCTCTCTCGATAGGTTCTTGATCTTAAATTTGTTGTTGATTGGGCTTCACAACTCGACTCTTTCCTCACTCTGTAGATTCTTCTGTGTGATCTCTTCATCTCCCTTCATGGCTTTGAAATCTACCTGTGTCCTAATATATTTGTATCTGTAGCCAAGATTGCTCTTGTGGGCTCCAGATTTGTTTCATTGTCGTTTTGGGGGGCAGGGGCAGACCAGAGTCTTGCTCTGTAACCTAGGCTGTAGTGTAGTGGGATGATCTTGGCTCACTGCAACCTCTGCCTCCTGGGTTCAAGCCATCCTCACTCCTCAGCCTCCTGAGTAGCTATGCTGCCACGCCTAGCTAATGTTTTTGTTTTTTCAGTAGATTTGGGATTTCACCATGCCTGCCAGGCTGGTCTCGAACTCCTGACCTCAAGTGATCCACCCACCTCAGCCTCCCACAGTGCTGGGATTATAGGCATGAACCACTGCACCCGGCCTAGACTTGTTTCTTAACTGTCTGTTATATGCATTTACCCAGAATCAGCATAGGTGCTCCAAACTTAGCACATCTTAAAATAAACTCTTGACGGGGTGCGGTGGCTCGCGCCTATTATTCCAGCACTTTGGGAGGCCGAGGTGGGAGGATCACGAGGTCAGGAGATCAAGACCATCCTGGCTAACACGGTGAAATGCTGTCTCTACTAAAAATACAAAAAAATCAGCCGGGCATGGTGGCGGGCGCCTGTAGTCCCAGCTACTCGGGAGACTGAGGCAGGAGAATGGCATGAACCTGGGAGGCAGAGCTTGCAGTGGGCTGAGATCGCATCACTGCACTCCAGCCTGGGCGACAGAGCAAGACTCCGTCTCAAATAAATAAATAAACTCTTAACCTTTCTCTCACACCTACCACTTCTGCACACTTCTTTATGTGCTTAACTGTTCATTACTTCCCTCATCATTGAGCTAGCAACCTTGGGGTCTTTAGTGCCCCTCAAATCCATTCACTGATCAAGCCCTTAGGGGGAAAAAAAGTCTTTCAAGCCTTCCTGTTTTGTTGGTTCTCTCTTGTGTGGATTCCGGTAACCTCTTTAGCGGGTCTCTATGTTTCCAATCCTCCTCTATCTCATACCTGTGTGGCCCCCACAACCACCATTTATCCTCAACAGTGTAGCCTAAATTATCTCTGGAAAGCACGTGTCTAGGCATGTCATTTCCCTACTAAAAAACTTCATGCCTATGGAAAATGAAGATCAGTGTGGCCTGCAACCTTTTTTATGTTTCCTCTTGCTAGATACTTTATTCCTGGAATTTGTCACTTTGCATCTTTATGCCTTTGCCTGTGCCTTTTTTTCCTGGCTGGAGGAGGTCCCCGTATGTACTTTATTTGCTACCTATTTGAGCACCGGCTATAGTTACATTGCCTCCCTTCTTGCCAGCTGTGTGACCAGGGACAAGTTGCTGTGCTTCTGTTTCAGTGTCCTCATCTGTAAAATGGGAATCCGTAGTAGTACCTACTTCATGGAGTAAGGATGACATGAGTTACTGTATGTTAAAGTCTTAGAGCAGTGCTTGGCATACAGTAAGTGCTATATTAGTGTTTACTGTTATTATTACTGTAGTTGAAAAAGCTCCTGCTCACCGTTTAAACTGAGTTGAAGTGTCTTTAATGGAGCTTTCCCTGGTTCTCTAAGCACATGGTTGCTCCTTCATTGAGTCCGTTTCCCACACTTCCAGATCTCTCTAATTACAGCCCTGGTTTACAAGGCCCTCCATGGTCTATTTGGTGCTTCTTTGTTCCCCGGGTTTATTATCTGTTAGCTTGCTCACTATACATGCCAGCCATACTGAACGTCTTTCAGTTTTCTGAAAACATACTTTTCCTTCTGTAAGAAGTAGAACTTCCAGAAAAGACTCAACTGTGTTACTGTTTAAAGACCGCTGAAGCATCACTTTCTCTTTAAAGCTTTTCCTGACCCCTGCCTTCTTTCCCAGTTACAAAGGGACATTTTCTTGGTGTTCCACTGTATTTTGTATCAGCAGTTCTCATTCTTGGTATTTGAACATACCAAGAATTGCACTAGTTGTGTGGAGTGTTGCAAGTAGAACTTTTTTCATCTTGAGACAGGGTCGTGCTCTGTCACCCAGGCTGGAGTGTAATGGGCCCGATCATGGCTCACTGCAGCCTCAACCTCCCAGGCTCAAGCAGTCTTCCCACCTCAGGCTCGCGAGCACCTGGGATCACAGGCATGTACTACCATGCCAGGCTATTTTTCTAGAGACTGGGTCTCCCTGTGTTGCCCAGGCTGGTCTCAAATTCCTGGGCTCAAGCAGTCTCCTCCTGCCTTGGCCTCTCAAAAGTGCTGGGATTACAGGCATGAGCCACTGTTCCTGGCTGCTAGTAGAAATAATAATAGTTCAGTACTAACGCATCAAAGCCTGCGACTGATTTCCTTTTTTTTTTTTTCCTTTTCGAGACGGAGTTTTGCTCTTGTTGCCCAGGCTGGAGCGCAATGGCACGATCTTGGCTCACTGCAATCTCCGCCTCCGGGTTCAAGCGATTCTCCTGCCTCAGCCTCCCTAGTAGCTGGGATTACGGGCATGCACCACCACACCCGGCTGATTTTGTATTTTTAGTAGAGACAAGATTTCTCCACTTTGGTCAGGCTGGTCTTGAACTCTCAACCTCAGGTGGTCCACCCACCTTGGCCTCTCAAAGTGTTGGGATTACAGGCGTGAGCCACCACGCCTGGCCTGATTTACTTTTAAAAATGGTACAGTTTAAATGTTATCCTTATAGTTTTGTTGCAGTCTTTTTAGTGGAAAAGAGATGGGATAGATTTTTTTTATTTGCACACTAACTTAGCTTGTTTTCTACGTGCCTTTGGCCTTAGCGAGCTACCATTAATGTTATCCTTAACAGTTGTGGATGTTATGAAATTACCATAGTACAAATGAGTTATGGTTTTACTTTATTTTACTGCCAGGCTACTTGGGATTTCATCAGAAAATGGTTGATCTGTGGGAGTTTGTCACGTGGCATATTAAGCACTCAGTAGCTGAATTAAGGTGGGGAAAAGGTGACAGCTCCTTCTCCACATACGGGGAGGCGTGTGGGACAGTGGATGGAGGATAACCTTGACTGAGACAGGCAGGTTTGGACCTGCTTCTTTACTGGCTTCTTGGTTGGGCAGATTGCTTATTAATCTGTCTTAGTCTCAGCTTCCTGAACAGCAAAATGGGAATAACTAAACATCTTGCAGAGTTTTTAGGATTAGAAGAAGACATGTATGTAGAGTGTCAGACACCATGCCTGGCATATGGTGTGTTCTCACTAAATGATAACTCCCTATGAATATCCCTGTAGGTATGACCTTGTGTTCCTTTTATTTATATGTCTAACCCTTCCACAAATTAGGGGCTTTTTCTTAATGTTTGTATGTATGTATATATGCATGAATATAATTAATACAGTAATATTTTACATAATTGACACTGTATTTTATACATTGCCTTTCAAATTTAGCAGTTCTTCTCATGTCACTAACAATTATTGTGAACAGTAATTTGATTTGCCTGAAAAATATTTCATGGAGGAATGGGATTATCATTTATACAGAACAAACACATCATAATATATTTAAACTCAGCCACAGGTTTGGTTTAGAAAAGTTATGTTTATTCATGACCCCAATTGATCAGCCTAGACTGAGTTTTATCAGCTTGCTTTCTGGTCAGCTTGAATGTAGAGGAAATAGAGGTAGCTATTGTTCCTTTGTGATCTTCTGATATTTGAATCTGCTAGAATTCTGCAATTTTTAAAAGTCCCAGGTGTCAACATTTGAGGTGATTTTGTGTTTTCAGGGCAAACACAAGTGATCAGGGTGAAGTATTGCATTTAAGTCTTTTTCCTACATTTCAGAGTTACTGGATTGCTTTTTTAAAACAGGAAAGTTTGTTGTGACATATTTTTCTGTTTTGATACCCAGTTTCGATTTCCTTCCAAGTTTGTGACCTTTTCCCCCCAACCTATTCTTGACAGATGATTGATAAAGATAGCTGTAAATTTCTGTTATCTTAGAGGATTTGTGATTTTGAAGGTACTCTTCTTTGTTTAACTTAAGGATGACCAGATCATCAACTGGCTGCTGGAATTCCGTTCTTCTATCATGTACTTGACAAAAGACTTTGAGCAGCTTATCAGTATTATATTGGTAAGTTCACCATTTATTTCACTGTCTAGTATGTAATTCAGAATTTTATAATAGTATATATTTTATTAATAACATGCTGTTTTTATCTTTCCCAACTCTAGAGATTGCCTTGGTTGAATAGAAGTCAAACAGTAGTAGAAGAGTATTTGGCTTTTCTTGGTAATCTTGTATCAGCACAGACTGTTTTCCTCAGACCATGTCTCAGCATGATTGCTTCTCATTTTGTGCCTCGTAAGTCATTACTCTTTGCTTGCTTGGAATTTTCTTTTGTTTTTGTTTTTTTAATACTTCTTTATTAAAATACCACCTTCCCCTTGTATATGAGAGATAGTGCTACCATGGAAGATTCCAGATGCATATTGGCACCGGGACTGGTAGACATGTGTTCCCCGTAATGAGCCCTGTGGAGGTGTCTAGATTCATGTGTTGCTATGAGTTTTATGAATTGTAATTTGCTTTATTGAACTCCTGGTGAAGTCGTAGAACTCATCTAGGAATGTTTAGCTGTTCCGTCTCAAAAAAAAAAATAAAAATAAAAAAAATAAAAACTATAGTTGCTTTACTTTTTTTTCAGACTGTGCTTTTAATTAATCATTGGGGTAACTTTGGATTATGGAAAATAACTTTCCTATATAGCTGTTCATTCTCTACGTCAGTAACTTTTTTGTATAGCTGTTTATTGTCTAGATCAATGACAAAATAACATACTTTCTTTTTCCCTCAAAAGCCCGAGTGATCGTTAAGGAAGGTGATGTAGATGTTTCAGATTCTGAGGATGAAGATGATAGTAAGTATGAAAAGCTTTATAGCCTGGGCACAGTAGCTTACACTCATAATCCCAGCACTTTGGGTGGCCAAGACGGGAGGATCACTTGAGGCCAAGAGTTTGAGACCAGCCTGGGCAACATAGTGAGACTTTGTCTCTACAAAAAACCATTTTTTTCAAACATTTTCTTAAAAAAGGCTTAAAGTGGCCGGGCGCGGTGGCTCAAGCCTGTAATCCCAACACTTTGGGAGGCCGAGGCGGGTGGATCACGAGGTCAGGAGATCAAGACCATCCTGGCTAACATGGTGAAACCCCGTCTCTACTAAAAAATACAAAAATCTAGCCGGGCGAGGTGGCGGGCGCCTGTAGTCCCAGCTACTTGGGAGGCTGAGGCAGGAGAATGGCATAAACCCAGGAGGCGGAGCTTGCAGTGAGCTGAGATCCGGCCACTGCACTCCAGCCTGGGCGACAGAGCGAGACTCCGTCTCAAAAAAAAAAAAAAAACAAAAAAGGCTTAAAGTAGAACGAGGCAGGGTGGTATGTCTCTTTAGTCACAGCTACCTGGGAGGCTTAGGTGGGTGGATTACTTGAGCCAGGAGTTCGAGCCCTGCCTGGACAAGATGGCAAGACACTATCTCTTTAAAAAAAAAAAAAAAAAAAAAAAGTAAAGCACAGAACACCTGGCACCTATTCTAATAAGTAGACTGCAACAAATGACAACCTTTGATAAAATGTTTTTGTTATATTTAGCGTTGATATGCAGTCAGTTGTCTTGAATGCATTGTTTATATAATTAGTCCATTTAGTTTTCATTGATGGTTGTGGAGAGAAAAATCTTGAAATTATTATTTCTGTGATAAATTATTCTGTTTTGGTTAGCGTGTGTTTTTAGCTTCAAGTATGTCACTTTTTTTTTTTTTGAGACAGAGTCTTGCTTTGTCACCCAGGCTGGAGTACAGTGGTATGATCTCAGCTCACTGCAGCCTTTACCTCCCGGGTTCAAGTGATTCTCCTGCTTCAGCCTCCTGAGTAGATGAAACTACAGGCATGTGCCACCATGCCCGGCTAGTTTTTGTATTTTTAGTAGAGATGGGGTTTCACCATGTTGGTCAGGCTGGTCTTGAACTCCTGACCTCAGGTGATCCACCCGCCTTAGCCTCCCAAAGTGCTGGGATTACAGGCGTGAGCTACCGCGCCCGCCCAGCATGTATTTTTAGCTTCAAGTGCGTCGCCCTTTGGTTTCGTTTTGATGCTCATACTCTCAACTTTTCTCCTTGCAGGTCTACCTGCAAATTTTGACACATGTCACAGAGCCTTGCAAATAATAGCAAGATATGTCCCATCGTGAGTATACTTTTCCTTCACAAGAAAATTGTAATCAATTAGTAAAAATTATAAACTGTTAATAGCATTAAAGCTTGAATCTTACATTGCATGTTTTTTTTTGTATCCACTTGAGGAAACGTTACGTTCTACCAAAAGTGGCATTTCCATTTTCTATGTATTGTCTTTGATTGTTTTTCAAAGTTTGTATGCAGATTCTCCCCCAGTGTCGTATGGTGGTTGGAATTTTGCTGTTATCTTCAACAGATACACTACCCAAACATTTTCAGTGAGAAACCCCTGTGTGTGTTTGTGTCATGCCATATGAATAAAAATTGCACTTCTAAGAAAAGCTTTTCAGGTCTGTGGGTTTCTTTTGGAAGGGTGGACTTCTAGTTCCCTCTGTCCGTTGATTATTTGTTAACTTGAAACAATCCAACTTGGTAATTTTTTCTTCTTTTAAAAATAATATACATGTGTAGTGGGAAATGTCAGCAAAAAGCTCTCTCTTCAATTTGCTGTCGATATCAGAGTTAACGGAAGCTTATTTTCTCTAAGTCGTTATAGATTTTCTCAGAAGCTATACAATGTAAGTTCCAGTTCTGGCCGGGCGCGGTGGCTCACGCCTGTAATCCCAGCACTTTGGGAGGCTGAGGCGGGCGGATCACCTGAGGTTGGGAGTTTGAGATCAGCCTGACCAACATGGAGAAACCCCGTCTCTACTGAAAATACAAAATTAGCCGGGCGTGGTGGTGCATGCCTATAATCCCAGCTGCTTGGGAGGCTGAGGTAGGAGAATCGCTTGAACCCGGGAGGCGGAGGTTGCAGTGAGCTGAGATTGCACCACTGCACTCCAGCCTGGGCAGCAAGAGTGAAACTCCGTCTCAAAAAAAAAAAAAGTTCCAGTTCTTTGAGGTAGGGGTTCTTGTTTGCCTCCTATATTTATCCATATTTGCTTTTAGAATGGTAGTATTACTTTTCTAGAAAGTGAAGTTAACATGGATTGATTTAATTTTTTAAAAATAGGACACCATGGTTTCTTATGCCGATACTGGTGGAAAAGTTTCCGTTTGTTCAAAAATCAGAGAGAACACTGGTAAGAAATCTTTTCATTGAGAAAATCATGGAAAAGTTGTTTGCATGATTTCATTTTAGATGATGTTTGGTCTTTTTGTTTCTTTCTTTCTTTTTTTGAGACAGAGTCTTGCTCTGTCACCCAAGCTGGAGTAACAATGGCATCATCTAGGCTCACTGCAACCTCCGCCTCTCGGGTTCAAGCAATTCTCCTGCCTCAGCCTCCTGAGTAGCTGGCACTATAGGCGCGCACCATCATACCCAGCTAATTTTTGTGTTTTTAGTAGAGACGGGGTTTCACCATATTGGCCAGACTGGTCTCGAACTCCTGACCTTGTGATCTGCCCGCCTTGGCCTCCCAAAGTGCTGGGATTAGTGAACCACCGTGCCCGGCCGATGTTAGGTCTTTTTCTTTTAAAGATTACTTTGTCTTCTAGACTTTAAACTGATGTCTAAGAATTTGACTCAGATTTCTTTCTTCTCAAGCGGCTACTGGAGATTCCCAGTGCCTTTTTCTGTTATTAGTATGTGCAAGTCAAGGTGTGAGTTCATTTCAGGAATATCTGTAGTGGCTTCATGCTTATACAAGAATTACTAGAAGATAATAGTTCTTGTATTACTAATTGTAAATATGCCTTATTTTAACCTGAAAGCAAAGCCTTCTGTAGAAGCATTCTGCTTAAGTTTTTGTATAATGTTCAGATCATCTGTGCAGTTTTTAATAATTAATGGTGGTTGCCTTAGTATACAACCGAATCTAGTAGCATACAAAAATAATTATGTGCAATTGATGCTAGGAATGCAAGATTGACTTTTTTTTTTTCCGGGGAGGGGACAGTCTCTCTCTGTCACCCAGGCTGGAGTACAGTGGCACCGTGTCGGCTCGCTGCAACTTCTGCCTCCCCAGGGTTCTAGTGACTCTCCCACCTCAGCCTCCCGAGTAGGTGGGACTACAGGCATGGCACACCACACCCCACTAATTTTTGTATTTTTGGTAGAGACGGGGTTTTGCCACATTGTCCAGGCTGGTCTTGAACTCCTGACCTTAAGTGATCCACCTGTCTCCACCTTGCAAAGTGTTGGGATTAGAGATGTGAACCACCGTGACCGACTGAGATTGATTTAGTACTTGAAAATGAATTAATAAAACATTTTGTAGCAATAGAACAAAGGACAAAAACCACATAATCATCTCAGTAGATGCAGAAGTGTGTGACAAACACCAATATCCTTTTATGACAAAAACAGAAGGAAATTTTCTCAACCTGATAAAGGGCATCTGAAAAACCCACAGCTAACATCATATTCAATGGTGAAAGACTAAAAGTTTTTTCCGAAGAATAAGAACAAAACAAGGATGTCCGCTCTTGCTGCTTGTCTAGCCAAGGCAGTTAGGCAAGAAAAAGAATTAAAGGCATCCAGATGGAATGGAAGGCATAAACTCTTGCAAGGTGATTTTATATGTCATCCTAAGGAGTTCACACACACACAAGACATTTTAGAGCTAATAAATGAGTTCAGCATGGTTACGGGACAGAAGACCAACATGCAGTAACCACTTGTCCAAGACAATTGAATAGGGGAGAATAGACTTTTCAACAGATGCTGCTGGCAGAAGTGGATATGAACATGCAAAAGAATGAAGCATATGGATATCCATGTACAAAAATGAACTCAAAATCAATAAAAGCCCTACATGAAGAGTAAAAAGTGTAAAACTCTTGAGAAGAAAATAGGGGTACATGTTGGATTAGGCAATAATTTCCAGATTTGATGCCTGAGCACAAGCGACCAAAGAAAAAATACATCAATTGTACTTCAAAATTAAAAATTGTTATGCTTCATAGTACATCTTCAGGAAGATGAAAAGAATCCCCAAATAATGGGAGAAAATATTTCTAAATTTTATGTCTGGTAATGGACTTGTATATGTAAAGAACTCTTATAATGGAATAATAAAAGGGCAAATAACCCAATTGAAATGGGTAAAGGATCCGAATAGGCATTTCTGCAAAAAAGCACGTGAAAAGAAGCTCAACATCATTAGCCATCAGGGAAATAGTTTCACAAAAGTGTTGACAAGGTTGTGGAGAAATGGGAACATTGGAACTGTCATATGTTGCTGTGGGAATGTAAAATGGTGCAGCTGTTTTGGAAAATAGCCTGGCATTTCTTAAAGGTTAAATATAGAATTACCATGTGACTTAGCAGTTCCATTTCTGGGTTTATACCCGAGAGAAATGAAAATATATGTCCACAGAAAAACTTGTACATGAATGTTCATAGCAGCATCATTCGTAATAGCCTCAAGTAGAAGCAACTCAAATGTCTGTCAGCTGATGAACAGGTGACAAAACGTAGTACAATGAAATATTAGCAATGAAAAGGAATGTTTTATATGTTACAACATGATTGGACCCTAAAAACATGCCAGAAGACTGTATTATATGATTCCATTTATATGAAAGGAATGGTTTACATGTTACATACAACATGATTGAACCCTAAAAACATGTATTATATGACTCCATTTATAGGAAATGTCTCAAAGAGGCAGATTCATAGAAAGACTAGTGGTTGCCAAGGTCTTCATTTTTTAGGGTTGCACTACTAATGGATATGGGATTTCTTTTTAGAGTGATTAAAATGTTATAAAATTGCTGGCTGAGCACAGTGGCTTATGCCTGTAATCACAGCACTTCGGGAGGCTAAAGTGGGAAGATCCAGGAGGTGAAGACCAGCCTGGGCAACATAGCAAGAACCTGTCTCTCTAAGAGGAAAAATTAACCAGATGTGGTGGTGTACACCTGTAGTTCTAGCTACTAGGGAGGCTGAGGAGGAAGGATTGCTTATCCCGGGAATTCAGGGTTACAGTGAGCTATGATTGCACCACTGCACCCCAGCCTGAGAGAGAGCCAGACCCTGTCTCTAAAAGAAAATGTTCTGAAATTGATTATGTTGATGGTCACATAACTCAATATATCAATATATTAAAAACTTAAATTGTATACTTTAAGTTGGTGATTGTATGATTTATGAGTTTTATCAATACAGCTACTTAAACATCTATAGTTACACAAATTAAAAATGTCATTTACTGAGGATAATTGAAATGATTATACTGAACATGATACGTATGTAGAAACAGTACAGTTTTTGTATTGCTGGATAGTCTGTTTTTTTCTGTTTAAATATTTGAAACTAAAGATTGTGTAATTGATGTTTCGCTTACATAATTGTGAAACATTTATTCTCTGTTGAAATGTTTTATCTTATGTTTTCTGCTCTAGGAATGTTACGTTCATAACTTACTCAGGATTAGTGTGTATTTTCCAACCTTGAGGCATGAAATTCTGGAGCTTATTATTGAAAAGCTACTCAAGTTGGATGTAAGTATTGAGCAATCTATTTTTATTTTCTTTTTTCTTTTTTTTTTTTTTTGAGACGGAGTCTTGCTCTGCCGCCCAGGCTGGAGTGCAGTGGCCGGCTCTCAGCTCACTGCAAGCTCCGCCTCCCGGGTTCACGCCATTCTCCTGTCTCAGCCTCCCGAGTAGCTGGGACTACAGGCGCCCGCCTCGTCGCCCGGCTAGTTTTTTGTATTTTTTAGTAGAGACGGGGTTTCACCGTATTAGCCAGGATGGTCTCGATCTCCTGATCTCGTGATCCGCCCGTCTCGGCCTCCCAAAGTGCTGGGATTACAGGCTTGAGCCACCGCGCCCGGCCTATTTTCATTTACTGACTTGAATTTGTTATAATCACAGTATGTGGAAACAATAGTCAGTGATATAAAAGAATCCACTTGGCCAGGCGTGGTGGCTCACACCTGTATTCCCAGCACTTTGGGAGGCCAAGGCAGGCAGATCACCTGAGGTTAGGAGTTCGAGACCAGCCTGGCCAACATGGTGAAACCCCATCTCTATAAAAATTAAAAAAAATTAGCCAGGCATGATGGCGAGTGCCTGTAATCCCAGCTACTCAGGAGGCTGAGGTGGGAGAATCGGTTGAACTCGGGAGGCAGATCTTGCCGTGAGCCAAGACTGTGCCACTACACTCCAGCCTGGGTGACAGAGTGAGACTCTGTCTCAAAAAAAAAAAAAAAAAGAAACCACTTGCACCATTCTTTGCTTCCTTTCTTTAAATGTGTCTTGAACTCCATCTGTGTATGTGCTGGGAGTTGTAGACAGTTGCTTCTCATGATTGGAGAACAAGGCATTAAATACATAGTTAGCCAAATGTAAAAGTATGGTTGTGGAAAATGCTATGAATGAAACATACATTATGAGTTAGAGAAACTGATAGAATCGCAGTGGGGTCAGGAAGGGATTCCTAAGGAAATGATTTTTCCTGTTTGGCCTTTCTTAAGGGCAGATTATAATTATAGGCAGCTAAAACTTTGTTTCAGGAAGCCCGCACTAAGGTGCAGTGGGAATGAAAGGAAGTGGTGGATTCTGGTGACATTGTGAGGAAAGGTGAACTGGTCCTTGAGACTGGTTTGGAGGAGGGGAGGCAGACAGTAAGAGAAAGGAATCCTTCAGGGGTTGCTCCTTGTGGAGTCGAATCTTGGTGTTGCATTCATGGCAGTTAGAAATATCAGCAGGAGGCAGCTGGGAGAGGAGTTCCGTCTTGGCCAGGTTCAGTTGCTGGTGGACAGCCTACTAGAGAATACTCACCGGCAGTCGTGGCTGCAGGTGGGGACCTGAGCATAAACCTTTGGAAAGATACAGTTAAGGACAGGGGAGGAGAAGGGTGATCAGAAGTATGAGGAAAACCATGAGTCTAGATGCTCAGGAAGGATCTGCTGGAAGGAGGAGTTTGGTCAGCAACATCAGATACTGCTGTCATTTTTTGGAAGGATGAAAAGAGCCACAGTCCTCGGATTTAGTGGTTAGAAGGTAGTCTTTGTTGCTTTCTGGAGGACCATGTCAGTGAAGAGGCAGAAACTGCATTTCAGGAGGGGATGTGGATGGTGGGGAAGCAGAAGTAGGGCTGTTGGAGACCTTGGTGCAGGATGGTGGTAGAAGGAGGGGACAGAGCAGGGCTAAGAGGCGTGGTTCAGGAGTGGGGAGATGTGAGCAGGTTAATGGACTGAGGGGAGAGGAGCTTTGGTGAAGGAAAACATTGATGCTATAGGGAAGCAGGAAAATGGAACAAGGTCTTAGAAGAGCTAGAGCTTGGGCCCACTGGTGCAGTGTTCACTTGGAGTTGCACCTCTCTGGCCAACTGTATGTGTACTCTTTATAGTGTTTCTCTGGTATATACTTAAGGAGCATTTTAGAATGTTTACAAAGAAGGTCAAGCATAGATAATAAAAAATGGCATGGTTTGAGTGGTATGTTAAGATATTTGAATGGTGATATACCAAAATAAATATTGAATAATTCACATTTGGCTTGCAGTTCATCATTTTTCTGCTCAGTTGATTGATGATATGTTTATTACACGATGTGTCTGTGAGTGTCTTGTACATAGAAGTGTTATTAGTCCATTTTCATGCTGCTGATAAAGACACAGCTGAGCCTGGGAAGAAAAAGAAGTGTTTTATTTGTTTGTTTGTTTGTTTTTTTGAGACGGTGTCTTGCCCTGTTGCCCAGGCTGGAGTGCAGTGGCGCGATCTCGGCTCACTGCATCCTCCACCTCTTGGGTTCAAGCAATTCTCCTGCCTCAGCCTCCTGAGCAGCTGGGATTACAGGTGCATGCCACCGTGCCCGGCTGATTTTTTGTATTTTTAGTAGAGACGGGATTTCACTGTGTTAGCCAGGATGGTCTTGATGTCCTGACCTCATGATCCACCCACCTCAGCCTCCCAAAGTGCTGGGATTACAGGCGTGAGCCACCACACCTGGCTAAAAAAGAGGTTTAATTGGACTTACAGTTCCATATGGCTGGGGAGGCCTCAGAATCATGGTGGGAGGTGAAAGGCACTTCTTACATGGTGGCGGCAAGAGAAAATGAGGAAGATGTAAAAGTGGAAACCCCTGATAAAACCATCAAATCTCATGAGACTTATTCACTATCACGAGAACAGTGTGGAGGAAACCGACCCCATGATTCAAATTATCTCCCACTGGTCCCTCTCACAATGTGTGGCAATTATAGGAGTACAATTCAAGATGAGATTTGGGGTCAGGTGCAGTGGCTCACGCCTGTAATCCCAGCACTTTGGGGAGCTGAGGCGTGTGGATCACCTGAGGTCAGGAGTTCGAGACCAGCCTGACTAACATGGAGAAACCCCGTCTCTACTAAAAATACAAAATTAGCTGGGCACAGTGGCGCATGCCTGTAATCCCAGCTACTTGGGAGGCTGAGGCAGGAGAATCGCTTGGACCTGGGAGGCGGAGGATGCGGTGAGCTGAGATCTTGCTATTGCATTCCAGCCTGGGCAACAAGAGTGAAACTCTGCCTCAAAAAAAAAAAAAAAAAGATGAAATTTGGGTGAGGACACAGAGCCAGACCATATTAGAGCTAGAATAAATGCTGAATTTGTTGAGGCTACCTGGCATAGAGCATCACGTGATAGTTCTTGTCGATTTTATATAAGTATGTAGTAAAAGGGGCTTGGTTTATTATATTTAAATTCCTTCATGACCTAGGTCAATTTACAGGCTTGCTCCATAATTGTGTATTGTGTTGGAGTGCAATATAAGGCACTAATCTGGACACCTTGAACTTGTTTATATCAGATGAATTTTCATCCCAAAGCAACATACTTGTATTTTTAAAATCCTTTTAGGCCGGGCGCGGTGGCTCAAGCCTGTAATCCCAGCACTTTGGGAGGCCGAGACGGGCGGATCACGAGGTCAAGAGATCGAGACCATCCTGGCGAACACGGTGAAACCCCGTCTCTACTAAAAAATACAAAAAACTAGCCGGGCGAGGTGGCGGGCGCCTGTAGTCCCAGCTACTCCGGAGGCTGAGGCGGGAGAATGGCGTAAACCCGGGAGGCGGAGCTTGCAGTGAGCTGAGATCCGGCCACTGCACTCCAGCCTGGGTGACAGAGCGAGACTCCGTCTCAAAAAAAAAAAAAAAAAAAAAAAAAAAAAAAATCCTTTTATTTTTTTTTTTTTTCCCCTTTGTTATAGGTGAATGCATCCCGGCAGGATATTGAAGACGCTGAAGAAACAGCAACTCAAGCTTGTGGTGGGACAGATTCCACAGAAGGATTGTTTAATATGGTTAGCATTTTATTTTATTTTTTTTTATTTTTTTTTTTCTGAGACGGAGTCTCGCTCTGTCGCCCAGGCTGGAGTGCAGTGGCCAGATCTCGGCTCACTGCAAGCTCCGCCTACCGGGTCCACGCCATTCTCCTGCCTCAGCCTCCCGAGTAGCTGGAACTACAGGCGCCCGCCACCTCGCCCGGCTAGTTTTTTTTTTTGTATTTTTTAGTAGAGACGGGGTTTCACCATGTTAGCCAGGATGGTCTCGATCTCCTGACCTCGTGATCCGCCTGTCTCAGCCTCCCAAAGTGCTGGGATTACAGGCTTGAGCCACCGCGCCCGGCCAGGTTAGCATTTTATTAATGAAATTGACATGAGGTTTATCATAATCAAAGGGTAGAAACAGCTAGTGCTGCTTATCTTTGTTAAGGCTTTAGATTGAAAGAATTAAAGTAGTTTAGCAAACTTGAAAACGATTCCTTATATGAGTAATTTGCTGCCATGTCATTTAGCACTTAGCATAATTGGTTTATTTGCAAGGCTTTGAATTTGGGTTTGGTGAAGTACGTTTCCCTTTTGTTCTTATAACTTTAAGTGTTTTTTTTTTTTTTTTTTTTTTGAGACAGCGTCTCGCTTTGTCGCCCGGGCTGGAGTGCAGTGGCCGGATCTCAGCTCACTGCAAGCTCCGCCTCCCGGGTTTATGCCATTCTCCTGCCTCAGCCTCCTGAGTAGCTGGGACTACAGGCACCCGCCACCTCGCCCAGCTAGTTTTTTGTATTTTTTAGTAGAGACGGGGTTTCACCATGTTAGCCAGGATGGTCTCGATCTGCTGACCTCGTGATCCGCCCGTCTCGGCCTCCCAAAGTGCTGGGATTACAGGCTGGAGCCACTGCGCCCGGCCAAGTGTTTGTTTTTGTAAGCCAAATGCTGTTTGTGAGGGCATGGTTAATAGAAAAGCACACCTGTTTAATTTCTACATTTTACCACTTGTACGCTTTATAGCATTACTTCTTTGAGTGGTATCTGAAGTTGGGTACAGTGGAAGGAGAGTCTGAGACAGGGATTCAGGTGCCCTTGGGACAGAGGGTGTCAGGGAGCAGAAGAAGGCAGGGGAGCTTCAGGGCTGGGTCTCACTTGGGAGGTCGCTACAGCCTGATCCCACCAGGCACTCTGGGGCATGGATTGCTCTGCAGAGTTTGGTCCCAGCTTGAGACCAAGGAGATGTCCTTTTCTGACGCCTTGTCCATCAGTCATTGGTTCTAGGGGGGAGGGGCTGGAAAGAGTACAGCGGTGGTCCTGGCTCCTTTCTGCTCAGGGCAGCTCTTTGGAGAAAGTAGGCAGCTGTGAGCTGTTGGCCACCCGTTCTCACAGCAGCGGGGAGGTGGATATCCCGACCTGGAAAAGGGGGCCTGGCTCCAAAAGCACCCGCTATGGTGGGCACCAGGAGCAGAGGTAGGGGACATCTGTAACGTTTGCATGGCTAGCTCTCATTGGGTTTTCTCAATGAGAATCAGAAGCTGGTGCTGTGAGTCTTGGCTTTTATTTTAAATTTCACAGGTGGTTCTGATTCACATTCCTGAATGAGACCGCTGCCTGGAAAGGTGTCTGCATTTCTTTCTTTCTTTTCTTTTCTTTTTTAAATTTTTTAAAAATTTTTTATTTTTTTGAGATGGAGTCTTGCTCTGTTGCCCAGGCTAGAGTGCAGTGGCACATTCTCAGCTCACTGCAAGCTCTGCCTCCCTGGTTCAAGCAATTCTCCTGCCTCAGCCTCCTGAGTAGCTGGGATTACAGGCACCTGCCACCATGCCTGGCTAAGTTTTGTATTTTTAGTAGAGACGGGGTCGCACCATCTTGGCCTGCTGGCTTCGAACTCCTGACCTCGTGATCCACCCACCTCGGCCTCCCAAAGTGCTGGGATTACAGGCATGAGCCACCACGCCCGGCCCTTTTTTTTTTTTTTTGATTTGAGACAGGGTCTTGCTCTGTTGCCCCAGCTGGAGTGCAGTGTTGTGTGATGTTGGCCCATGCCAGCCTCGACCTCCTGGGCCCAAGTGATCTGCCCTCCTCAGCCTCCCGAGTAGCTGGGACTACAGTACTGCCACACCTGGCTGCGTTTTTTTGTATTTTTGTAGAGGTCTCACTATGTTGCCCAGGCTGGTCTTAAGCTCCTGAGCTCAAGTGATCCTCCTACCTCGGCCTCCCAAAATTTTGGTCATCACAGGCCTGGTCCTCTTTTTTTTTTTTTTTTGGTGGAGGACGGAGTCTTGCTCTGTTGCCCAGGCTGGAGTGCATGAACTCGGCTCACTGCAGCGTCTTCCACCTCCTGGTTCAAGCTATTCTCCTGCCTCTGCCTCCCGAGTAACTGGAATTATAGGTGTGCGCCACCACGCCTGGCTAATTTTTGTATTTTTAGTAGAGATGGAGTTTTACCATGTTGACTAGGCTGGTCTCAAACTCCTGACCTCAAGTGATCCACCCCACCTCTGCCTCCCAAAGTGCTGGGATTATAGATGTGAGCTGCTTTGCCCAGCCTCTTTGTTTTATCTTTTAAGGGAAATAATCACCTATGATGGTTTTCCTACTAAACCACTTTCTTTTTTTTTTTTTTTTTTGAGACAGAGTCTCGCTCTGTCGCCCAGGCTGGAGTGCAGTGGCCGGATCTCAGCTCACTGCAAGCTCCGCTTCCCGGGTTCGCGCCATTCTCCTGCCTCAGCCTCCCGAGTAGCTGGGACTACAGGCGCCCGCCAACTCGCCCGGCTAGTTTTTTTTTTTGTATTTTTTTAGTAGAGACGGGGTTTCGCCGTGTTAGCCAGGATGGTCTCGATCTCCTGACCTCGCGATCCACCCGTCTCGGCCTCCCAAAGTGCTGGGATTACAGGCTTGAGCCACCGTGCCCGGCGTACTAAACCACTTTCACATTTAATTTATTTTTTTTTTGAGACGGAGTCTCGCTCTGTCGCCCAGGTTGGAGTGCAGTGGCGCGATCTCGGCTCACTGCAAGCTCCGCCTCCTGGGTTCACGCCATTCTCCTGCCTCAGCCTCCCGAGTAGCTGGGACTACAGGCGCCTGCCACCACACCCAGCTAATTTTTTGTATTTTTAGTAGAGATGGGGTTTCACCATATTAGCAAAGATGGTCTCGATCTCCTGACCTCATGATCCGCCCACCTCGGCCTTCCAAAGTGCTGGGATTACAGGTGTGAGCCACTGCGCCCGGCCCACATTGAATTTTTTAATGTTAGTATTTACTTTTTGTCTTCAAAGGATGAAGATGAAGAAACTGAACATGAAACAAAGGTTGGTCCTGCACGGCTCGACCACATGGTGCATCCTGTAGCTGAGCGCCTGGACATCCTGATGTCTTTGGTTTTGTCCTACATGAAGGACGTCTGCTATGTAGATGGTAAATCACACTAGCTACAGTTTATTGAACACCTGCAGTGTACCTGGCTTTGTGCTGGGCATTTTCCATCCATTATCTCTAGTACTAATAAAAATCCTGTAAAAATATCTATTGAGGATGAGTTTAAGATGGTTTAAAGAGGTCAAGTTACTTGCCAGTCACATAGCTTGAAAATGGGACTGGGATTCCGGCTGAGTTACATTTGTCTTCCGTCTTTTCACTGATTGTTGTATTGAAAGATTATGGAGTTTGGCCAGTTTTAGATCAAATTACGCTCAGGTTGCTGAATGCATTTAAGAATAGTGTAGAGGGCACTAATATATGGTGTTCTGTTACGTATTGAGTCTAGAGGGTCTTTCCCTGGCACCGTTGTGGTGCCAGTGTTAGTACTATATGTCCTTCTTGCCTTCATGGAACTTTAAAGGCTTTGCCATGCAAAAACAGAATTTTTTCCCATTCACATTGCTAAGATTTAAGATGAGCTCGGTGAGTCAGAATAATAGAACTGGAAGGGCCGGGCGCGGTGGCTCAAGCCTGTAATCCCAGCACTTTGGGAGGCCGAGACGGGCGGATCACGAGGTCAGGAGATCGAGACCATCCATCCTGGCTAACAGGGTGAAACCCCGTCTCTACTAAAAAATACAAAAAACTAGCCGGGCGAGGTGGCGGGCGCCTGTAGTCCCAGCTACTCGGGAGGCTGAGGCAGGAGAATGGTGTAAACCCGGGAGGCGGAGCTTGCAGTGAGCTGAGATCCGGCCACTGCACTCCAGCCTGGGTGACAGAGCAAGACTCCGTCTCAAAAAAAAAAAAAAAGGCCGGGCGCGGTGGCTCAAGCCTGTAATCCCAGCACTTTGGGAGGCCGAGACGGGCGGATCACGAGGTCAGGAGATCGAGACCATCCTGGCGAACACAGTGAAACCCCGTCTCTACTAAAAATACAAAAAAAACTAGCCGGGCGAGGTGGCGGGCGCCTGTAGTCCCAGCTTCTCGGGAGGCTGAGGCAGGAGAATGGCGTAAACCCGGGAGGCGGAGCTTGCAGTGAGCTGAGATCCGGCCACTGCACTCCAGCCTGGGCGACAGAGCGAGACTCCGTCTCAACAAAAAAAAAAAAAAAAAAAGAATAATAGAACTGGAATCTGAATTGACTGCATTACTATTGTAACGGTCTTGCTGTTATGAAAATAATACATGTTGATTAGAGAAAATTTGGAAACTACAGGAAAGGATAAAAACAATTTAAATGGCCACATTTCTTCTATTCAGAGAACCGTTATGAGCATTTTGAAGTTTGACGTTTTTCCCTTTTCTGTTAGAGTGTGTATATGTAGGAGTGAATTTTTTAGTGGATTTGGGGGTCACACTAAACATAAATGTTACATAATCTGCCCTTTACATGGATGCTGAAGGTGAACATTTTCTCATATCATTGCCTATTTTAAAATAATTGTTGTTGCATCCCAACACCTAGGCCAAGGTGGGAGGATCACCTGAGGCCAGCAGTTCAAGACTAACTAGCCTGGGCAACATAACAAGACCCCATCTCTAAAAAAAAAAAATTAATAATGAATGTTACTGATCACGTGGGTTTAACTGTCTCTTACTGTTTTCACCATTATAAGTAACAGTTATAATGAACATCCTTGTGCCATTATATTCAGTTGTTTACTAGCAGTAAAATGATTGGATCAGAGGTCTTTTGCTACACAAATTGTAGAATTGCCCTTCAGAAGGGTTTGCATTTCTGACCTTGCCACAGTGTGTGAGGTGAGGACCTGCTTCCTTGCAGGTGTTAGATTATTATACTTGGAAAATCTGTGCAAATTAAAAGTAGCATTTTGTTTTAATCATATTTTAATGGCTAACGTCTTTTTTTTTTTCTTTAATAGACACAGTCTTAACTCTGTAACCCAGGCTGGAATGCAGTGGTGGCACAAACATGGCTTAGTGCAGCCTTGACCTCCTGGGCTCAAGCGGTTCATCTGCCTCAGCCTCCCATGTAGCTGGGATCACAGGCATGCCACCATAATGTTTTGATTTTTTGTAGAGACAGAGCCTCACTATGTTGCCCAGGCTGCCCTTGAACTCCTGGGCTCCCTCCCACTTTGGACTGCCAAAGTGCCGGGATTGCAGGCAGGAGCCACTGTGCCTGGCTGGATAATGTTGTTTTTTAATGGTATTGTGTTCCTTATGAAAAATCTGGCAGATGAAACTTGAAAATATGCCTTTGTAAAAACTGAGATGACAAATTTTCTCCGTAGGTAAGGTTGATAACAACAAAACAAAGGATCTGTATCGTGACCTGATAAACATCTTTGACAGACTCCTGTTGCCCACCCATGCCTCCTGCCATGTGCAGTTTTTCATGTTTTACCTCTGTAGTTTCAAATTGGTGAGTAAGAATGTGATTAACATTATCTTAACTTATTTTGGTTTTGCTCGAAATTTTTCCCTAAAAACTGGGGTGGATGGAGACCTTGAAGTAAATAATTCTTTTCCTTGAGCTTACTTGCTAGTCTGCTTAATAAAATCGCATACTCTTTTCTTTGTTTTTTTCCTTTCTTTTTTGAGACACAGTCTCGCTCTGCTGCCCACTGCTGCAACCTCTGCCTCTTGGGCTCAAACGACTCTCAGGCCTTACCCTCTCGAGTAGCTGGGACCACAGGTTACCACACCTGGCTAATTTTTGTATTTTTAGTAGAGGCAGGGTTTCACCATGTTGGCCAGGCTGGTCTGGAACTCCTGACCGCAAGTGATCTGCCCGCCTCCTGCCCCCTAAAGCATTGGGATTACAAGTGTGAACCACTGTGTCTGGCTCACATCCCTTCCCATTACACTTGGAGAGAAAACAGATTGCTGCCTCCCAGTTCAGCTAGGTGCTCCGAAAATGTCATCCTGCCTTTTGGTCACTAGGTGGTGCTCTTCCCTTAAGCCTTTATTAAAATCTCATGGGGTAATTAACTGTATTTCCTTTATTCTTTCCAAGGGTTAAGTTGGAAAGAATAGCCCAAACCAACTTATTAATCTAGAATTTTAAAAACATTAGGCTGTGGATTTTTTTTTTTTTTTTTTTTTGGTAGGGGAGAGAATATAGGAAGTTTTTCCTTCTCTGCAGTGGTTTTGTGGCTTCCTAGAGGTCGGGAGAGTGTTGGTCATGGGAAAGGAGGTTGAATGCTGTCTGCCCCCATGGGCGCGCCTAGCTTTAGAACAGCGCTATTTAGGAGAAGTTGGAAGTTACACCCTTTGGTGAGAAGCTGTGTCTGTTTTTTTTCCGTGATTGGCGGAATTACTGGAATACCAGCTGTACGTTAGTCCGTGTTTCTGTTCATGGTTGAGTTCAGTGTGTGCAGAGACTGGAAGGGAGCTTTGCACTCACAGGAGTGCCCCTGTGGAGCTCCATGGGATGTGGGTTATTGTTGATCACCAGTTCTGGCTGACATTGGAATCACTTGAAGAGCTTTTATAATATGCAGATTCCAAAGCCCTGTCACAAACCTATTGAATTTATACCTCCCAGGTTGAATTTTTTTTGTTGTTGTTGTTTTTTATTTTCTTTTGTTTTGTTTGGAGACGGAGTCTCACTCTGTCACCCAGGCTGGAGTGCAATGGCATGATCTCGGCTCACTGCAACCTCTGCTTTCTGGGTTCAAGTGATTATCCTGCCTCAGCCTCCCAAGTAGCTGGGATTGCAGGCACCTGCCACCATGCCTGGCTAATTTTTGTATTCTTAGTAGAGACAGGGTTTCTCCATGTTGGCCAGGCTGGTCTCGAACTCCTGACCTCGGTGATCCACCCGCCTCGGCCTCCCACAGTGCTGGGATTACAGGTGTGAGCCACTGCGCCCGGCACCAGGTTGATTTTGATGCTTAGCTAGGTTTGGGATCCATTGAATTAACACCTGAGATGCCTTTTGTTTTTAATGTTACTCTCTCAACGTGTTTAAAAAATGAAGACCATGACATACTAGAACTTTTCCCTACATTGGTGAAGTAAAAATCTTAGGATTTTGATAGCCAGATTATCTTAGGCATTAAAAAAGATCACACCGACACCCTCTCTTTTTATAGGGATTCGCAGAGGCATTTTTGGAACATCTCTGGAAAAAATTGCAGGATCCAAGTAATCCTGCCATCATCAGGCAGGCTGCTGGAAATTATATTGGAAGCTTTTTGGCAAGAGCTAAATTTATTCCTCTTATGTAAGTAGCCTAATTTTCCAAGTACTTTTTAATATCATGCTTTAAAAAGAGCATTGTCTCAAGTCAGAAATATCTCCCTTTTTTTTGGTATGTTTTTAAAGTGAATAAAATTCCTACTCTGTGCAAGATGTTTATATTTCTAAGCAGTGATTTTAGAATAAAGTGTCTCCTTTTTTTATATATAAAACCCCATATGTAAGGCTTTTGTCATCTCTTCTGTGTGGTTGCACTTAAAGATCCATTTGTTTTTGTGGATAGAGAACAGTGTTGTATACTGTTTTGATTCTTTTTGTAGGTTTATCATTTTTTTCATTTGCGTTCCGAATCTATTGTATCTGTTAAAGCTGAAGAAAAACCCTTTTAAAGGTAATAGATCTCTCTAGAAGGCCAGTTTTTTCCAGTGGCCCGTGAAGGTATCTTTGGACAAGGATGCTGTTGAAACCCTTCCCCGACCACAAAATTGTTGACCATAGGACTTGACTAGGATCCATCAGGGAATACTGAAGTCCACCAGACTATCTTTCTCTTAGGAGATGTTGGTGAACTTGTCCTATTTGGCCAGTCACCCTAAGAGGGTGCCTTTGAGATGGTTAGGAGAACCTGCTTTCCATCCCTTGGGACGTCCTTAGGGGCTCACCTGTTCCTAGAAGGTCAGAGCTACTTTGCCTTGTAATTGGAAGGTTGTCTTCCTATGCACCCATCCATATCCTTCCTTTCTTTGCTTTTCCTCTGTGTCCATGGGTATTATTTAAAGAAACCTATGAACTTAGTGTGGTTTGTAATGAAAGGCAGTTGTGTATTTTTATGTTATTCTGTTTTTTTTATGAAGTGTAAGTTAACTTGAATTTTTCTTTTCTCTAGTACTGTAAAATCGTGCCTAGATCTTTTGGTTAACTGGCTGCACATATACCTTAATAACCAGGATTCGGGAACAAAGGCCTTCTGCGACGTTGCTCTCCATGGACCGTTTTACTCAGCCTGCCAAGCTGTGTTCTACATCTTTGTTTTTAGACACAAGCAGCTTTTGAGCGGAAACCTGAAAGAAGGTCAGTGTTGTGGGAGTGCGGGACTGGATTTTCCTTGTGTTCTTGTCACCCTTTAGAATGGTGATTCTTTACTTTTTTGAGATTTTTATTAAAAACTCTGGATTCAGAAAACTGCATGTACACTCAAACTTTTAATAATAATTTCAAGCGGCTCATAGGCCCCTGCAAACCCCTTAAGATGGATTTGAAGTTAAAAAAGAGGTTTCTGCTTTTGAAGGTTTGAAATGTGAAGATGTCTCCAGAGGTGAGGCTGAGCCCTGGGCTCTGCCAGTGCCCTGTACAAAGCTTCAGGTGGATGCACCTTCTCTTTGTTGTCCTTGTAACAGCCCAGTAAATGGCAGGTATTCTCCCTTTACAGACAGCACCAAAGCGCAGGGAAGTCATTTTCCCAAGATCACATGGTTATTGGCAGGATTAGAAAAGTGAAGCCAGGTTCAGCTGAGCCTAAAGTTTGGGTTTATATAGATTAAACTCTCCCTGAAGCCTTGAGACTTAATTCACCAGTATTGCTTTGCAAATTTCTAATAGTTACTTAAAATTCAAATCTGTCAGTTGAAACTTACTAGATTAGTGTATTTTAGTTGAAGAGAGTCTCCAAGAACAGTGTTTATAAGTCATTGTAAATTGTTCTGTTTATGTTTATGAATAATTCACATGGTTTTGTGGGCCACTTCCTCTCAAGCGAGGTCCCTCAACCTCACACGATTGACATTTGGGTGCATCATCCTTCATCGTTGGGGGCTGTCCTCTGCACTGTAGGATGTTTAAAAGCCTCCGCCTACTAGCTGCCAACAGCAGTCCCCGACCACCCCCAGTTGTGACAACTAAAACTGTCTCCAGACCCTGCCATGTGTCCTCTACGGGGGACACAGTCTCCTTGGGTTAACAGCCAGAGCTCTAAACTGAAAGTTGTATGTGTTGCATTATATATATTTACCTACATTCTACATGCTTCTGAAAAGATGTTGTATGAACTAGTCGGATGAGGTTTTATCACAAGGTAAGTAAATACAAGCTCTGCTTTTCTTTGTATAAATTAATGCCAGGAATCTGAATTGAAGATCTTGTTTTTGTAAGCTGTGACATCCCATTTAGGTAATTTTATCAAAATATGTATCAAAGAAGCTCCCAAAAAAATATACTTAAGTACAAGTTGGTCAGCTTGCCTCTTAAAATAAATGTGATGTCTTTCTTTTCTCATGTAGGAGAGAATTATATTCAGTAAGAAAGTGGTTTCTGTCTAAATTTGCCTTCCATTGAGGTAGAAGGCACGTTTGGAGTTCTCTTGTTTAGAAAAAAAACAAAACAAAAAAAAACTACAAATGACTACTGTGTACCTGAAAACAGCGCTCAGCTTCACTATTGAGACGTGCAAGCTAGAATCAAATTGCTGTTTTGTTTTGTTGCCTGTCATAATCGTTAGCTGAAACCAAATCACAAGGTGTTTTTCCCCTCTGTATTAACTCAGCGTATACTGAACTTACAAACGTGTGAACTTGCAATTGTCATGGAATCTTACAGCCTGCTACTTCCTGAGTTTTCTTTAGAGAAAATGTGGTTAGCCTAGTGATACTCTTCTGGGCCATACACTGTGTGACTATCTGCATGGACCTTTATTTAAAGCATTTCTGCAAATAATTTTTTCTTTTAATGTGTGATAATTTGTGCTTTTAAAGATATCTTACACTTTTCACTTACATTTGTACCTCTAAAAAAATCTTTTTTTTTTTTTAATCAAAGGTTTGCGGTATCTTCAGAGTCTGAATTTTGAGCGGATAGTGATGAGCCAGCTAAATCCCCTGAAGGTTTGCCTGCCCTCGGTGGTTAACTTTTTTGCTGCAATTACAAAGTAAGTTATTTACACTTTGTTGATGGGAGTTATTTAAAATATTTTTATTTATGTTTATCTAGTATTATAAGAGTCTGTTAAATTTCTGTGAAATTAGTAACATCATAAAAGGCCAGGCGTGGTGGCTGACGCCTATAATCTCAACATTTTGGGAGGCTGAGGTGGGAAGATTGCTTGAGGCCAGAAGTTAAAGACCAGCCTGAGCAACATAGTTGCCATGGTGACCTGAGAACCTGCGGTGGAGAGTGACAGAAGCGAGATCTAAGTCCTCATCTTGGAGAAGCTGTCCAATAAATAATTTTTCAAGTTGCTCAGTCATTTAGAGACGACTACCAGAAAAATTAAAAACATAATTGTCTTTTTTAATTTTATGCTTTCTTCTATGCATTTAACTGTTCTCACTCAGCATGTCTAGTCTGTTCAAGTCTCTTCACCAACGACTATTTCCTCCTGAGTAACTCCTGAATCCCTTTTCCACCAACCCTCTAATTCTTTTGCAAACAGTAAAAATAAAGACACCTATAGTTACGTAATCTAAGAGTTTTGCCTTGCAAACAGTTATTTTTAATGAGTAATATCTATTACTCAGTAAAATCTAAGCCCAGTTTTGCATTCTGAGTGATAGCCACATTTTCTTTCTCCTTAGCAAACTTGCAAATAGAAGACCCAGAGAACAGTACCCTAGAAGTGTTACTTTCTGCTTTATATTGTTATTTTTACTAGCACTTGTTATGTTTAGCAGTTTCTCTGTGGTGGGTACAGTTGTCACACACAGCTCAACATCTGCACAGAGTCACTGTAGCGTGTTAATGCCTCTGTTTGTGTTGTTGTTTTGTTCCACAGTAAGTACCAGCTCGTCTTCTGCTACACCATCATTGAGAGGAACAATCGCCAGATGCTGCCAGTCATTAGAAGTACTGCTAGAGGAGACTCAGTGCAGACCTGCACAAACCCGCTGGACACCTTCTTCCCCTTTGATCCCTGTGTGCTGAAGAGGTAGGTACTTTAAACCTTGATGCTGGAGGAGGTGGATTTATACGTGATACATGTTTGCTTTTCCCAAGATTGGGATTTAGGGCTCTTCGCTGGAAGTGGCCCTTCCTCGCTGTTGATGAGCGTCTCGTGGTCTCCCTGCATCTCTTTCACAGGCCCAAAGTAGAGGATGCCTAGCAGGACTTGCCGAGTGGCGCAGGCACCCCAGAGTGGGTAGATCTTTGCCTCACTAGGAGCCAGATTGATACCAAGGGTTTTTGTTTTATTTTTTATTTTTATTTAAACTGTTATTTAAACATATAAGGTTATGAGGTAATAGTGCCAGGATAGGGGAGGGTGCTGTCTTTTCTTGCTGCATAATTTTCTGTCAAGTGCCTTGTTCCTTCCTCTAGAGACCACATCCCATTCTGTTGCACAGGATAAACAAAAAACAAACGATTGGCTGGGCACAATGGCTCACGCTTGTAATCCCAGCACTTTGGGAGGCTGAGGCGTGCAGATCACTTGAGGTTAGGAGTTCAAGACCAGCCTAGCCAAGATGGTGAAACCCTATCTCTACTAAAAATACAAAAATTAGCCGGGTGTGGTGGCAGGTGCCTGTAATCCCAGCTACTCGGGAGGCTGAGGCAGGAGAATCACTTGAACACGGGAGGTGTAGGTTGCAGTGAGCTGAGATTGCGCCATTGCACTCCAGCCTGGGCAACAGAGTGAGACTCTGTCTCAAAAAAAAAAAAAACAAAACAAAAAAAACACACACACGATTTATGTAGATGAATTATTCTAGAAAACCACTGGGCCAGCCTTAACTTGGCACTTGTATAAGGAAGCAGGATTTTTGCTTATTATGGTTTCTAAAATAACTAGCAGCATCATGACCATCTGGGATTGTCTGGTCCCTGAAGTCTTGGTTGACTGAAACCAGATTAGTTGTTTTTCCTAGACTTACTTTTCAGCAAATTACTACAGAAATATAGAAAAGAGAGTTCCAGAATATTAGTTTCATTTTCATTTGGATACTATATATAATTGACTTGTCAGTCTTTGTAAAGTTTAGAAACAATTTCACTTGAAAATGGAAAGATGAAAAACAGTATTTCAATACTCCATCGGCGTGAGTGAATGAACTCTTATACAGAAAGAGCCACATTAGTTACAGCATTTACATAGAGGGTTTTTTTGTTTGTTTGTTTTTGTTTTTTGAGATGGAGTCTTGCTCTGTTGCCCAGGCGGGAGTGCGGTGGCGTGATCTCGGCTGATTGCAAGCTCCGCCTCCCAGGTTCATGCCATTCTGCCTCAGCCTCCCAAGTAGCTGGGACTACAGGCCCCCGCTACCAAGGCTGGCTAATTTTTTGTATTTTTGGTAGAGACAGGGTTTCACCATGTTAGCTAGGATGGTCTTGATCTCCTGACCTCGTGATCCGCCTGCCTCGGCCTCCCAAAGTGCTGGGATTACGGGCGTGAGCCACCGCGCCCAGCCGGGTTTTTTTAATGTAATTATTTGAGCTGTAGTTTTCACTTCTTGGTTTTGGGTAATAGGTCTTGTGAGAAAAGATCCAAACTAATTTTGACTTCTGCTGAAGTATTTAACTTGACTTTGAAATGTGATCTTTGTTGACAGGTCAAAGCAATTCATTGATCCTATTTATCAGATATGGGAAGGCATGAGTGCTGAAGAGCTACAGGAATTCAAGAAACCCATGAAAAAGGTCAGTTTGTGATTGATGGAGCACACTCTCGGAATCTCCTTTCTGGTTTCAGGTCACAGTCAGACAGTAAGCGGCAAGTCGCTCATGCGTGTAATTCCTGCACTTTAGGGGGTCAAGGCCAGAGGATTGCTTGAGACCAGCCTGGGCAACACAGTGACACCCTGTTTCTACAAAAAAATTTTAAATTAGCTGGGTGTGGTGGTGCACACCTGTAGTCCCAGCTCCTTTGGAGGCTGAGGTGGGAGGTCAAGGCTGCAGTGAGCTGTAAATGCAGCTCGGCACTCCAGCCTGGGTGACAGAGCAAGACCCTGTTTTCTTTAAAAAAGCACACCAAAACCGTGTCTTACTCCTTCTGCCTTTATACAATTCCAAACCCAGGTTTTGTTGTTATGTAGAGACTATGGCTTTTTTTGATAAATTGCTTAAACGAGACACCTCACATACTGACATGTGAGAAGCGAAGGTTAATTACAAATTAGCTGACCAAATTTAGATCTTTGTTACTTGCACATTCTCACTAAGTAACAATCTCCAGTTGATTCATGTTGAAACTGCCCCAGCAGTTTCCATTAGTTTTACAGATCTTCATGGATGGGTGGTGAAGACGCAGGTTGCAACATACCCTCCAGGTCACACGAGGCGGAGCTGAGACAGTTACAGTTAGAGAGGAAAGTTAGAATCCAGTGATGAAGAATTTTGCTGCTCTGTTGCTTGGGAGCACATTTGTTTTTGCATTAAAAGCAGCTTCAAGATGGCTTTTTTGTTGTTGTTTTTAATAAGGAACCATTGGAAAGCTCATTTCATCTTTTTCTTTATGTTTCGCGTTTGTTGAGGGGCGTGTAATTCATTCACACTGTGTTAGGTACAAGAGCTCTAACACTGGGCAAGAATGACTTGTCATGTTTCCTGTCCCCATTGAGCTTGAAATCGGTTTGCAAGTCAGACTTTAAACAAATGATTACAACATGTGATGAGCAGGTATGTGGGTATGTTGGTAAGAAGGAAGTGCTTCTCCGAGGGAGCTTTTTTCTGTTCTGTTTTGTTTGTTTTTTTAGAGACATGGTCCAGCTCTGTTGCCCAGGCTGGATTCGGAACTCTTGAACTCAAGCAGTCCTCCCACCTCATCCTCCCGAGTAGCTGGGGCTACAGGCGTGTGCCACTACACTGGCTTTCTTTTGAAATTAAGATACTTTCTTCACCATCTTCACAGACGTAACACCTTCCTGAGGAAGGAATTGTTGAAAGCTTTTCAGTCAGCACTGGTGATCTTACTGATGATTTCTGATGTTTCTACAGGAGATAGTGGAAGATGAAGATGATGACTTTCTGAAAGGTGAAGTGCCCCAGAATGATACCGTGATTGGGATCACACCGAGCTCCTTCGACATGCATTTTCGAAGTCCTTCAAGTAGTGTGGGCTCCCCACCCATGTTGTACATGCAACCCAGTCCCCTCTGACTGCAGAGATTTGTGACTGAGATGTTACATTTGGGATTCCCCATCACCTGTCATGCCCTCAGCACCCAGCTGGTGCCATTGGGCATTGATGGCACTGAACTAGAATGAGTGCCTGCCTCGGCTGTGGCACTGCCAGCTTAGACTGAATCAGGCATCGGAAGACTGGGTGGTTTTTTTGTTCCCCTTACAGACAAAATGAAAAGACTGACTGTCATGTGCAATATTTTACAGTGGGGTTGATGATACATTTGGAAGGATTTGCTTGTTTAATATGTACATTTTTTGTGTTAACAGCTTTTTGACACAGTTACCAGGTAATTTCTAATATAGGCAGCAGACTGTTTTCACAGGTCGCTGTTCTGACATGGGTTTTGTCAGGTCCGTGGTCCTGGGATTTTGCTGATCAGCTTTCAGTGAAGAATCCTCTAGGATGAAACTCCTATTTAAAGACTGTAACTAGAAAGTATTTGTTTTGGCTACATTGTTCACCGTCTGCTGTATTGGCATTTGTCTGTTGGGATTTCAAGGGCGTGTAGAGAAGATAGAAGGAAAGCGGAGAGCTGGCGCGACGTGGTCTGGGACACAGAGTTGGAGCTGGCACTGAAGGAGATCTCCAGGGACTTCAGAGACCAACAGAAGCCCATGGGGAAGAGAGAGAAGATTTGGGGAAACAGAATCAGACGTGTAATATACTTGGCACAGCGAAAACATGGATTTAAAAGATAAAAAATGGAGGTCCAGGCAGATGTAATTCACATGGACTGAAAGTGAGCCTGGGCTTGTGTAAAACACATGAGATTGTATTTGACCCCTTGGCTCTCAGGCGTCCCCGTTAGATCTAGAACTGCTCCTTGGTAGCCATTAGATCGAGTCGGTTTTGATCTGCATCAGTTGGTTATTGAGATTTCTTTGTTCCAACAGGAACGTTTGTTTAGATTATTTGGTGTTACGGTTTTGCTCACAACAGTAGGTGGAAGTTCCTAGTGCGGTGTTCGTCTGATGGCTGTGCATATCGTAGATCCGGCCTGGTGAAATCCTTCTCAAAGCTTCCTTTTGTATTTTTATGACTAAACAGAGGAAGTCTTCAGAAGACCTCGCTTTATAACAAATGTGTGCAAAACTCTGTTAGAGTCATTTTGAAGCTCCAGCATTTTCACTTGATTTCTTACATGTGTATTTTTGTTTACTGGTGAAAATGGCCATCTTTAAGCATATTTATTTTCTGCCACTTCTATTTATTTAAAGGCAAGCAATATTTTCTTGATCATAATATTTTGTAATGAAATACTTCCTCTTTCCCAGGGCTTTGTATGCACTTGTATGATTACATTGAGGGAAATGTAGAGTTTGAATTTCAGTCTGTAAATACTTTTTTGGAAAATAGAAATTTTTATTGCTTTAAAGTTTTCGATATGGGTGGTTTTCTTTTGGGGGCTTGGTGGAAAGTCATTTGAGAACGTTAAGGTTCTCTTTTTAACTGCTGGTAAAATGTGGATTTTTGTATGTTAGATAAAATGAGTAAATGAAATTCCCCAGAAAGTAATAGTAAGTGGGGTCTTTGTGGGTTGGGAAGTAGTTTTAATGTAGAAAGACATTTACAAATAAGTCTGTTGAATTTCAAAGGAGTTTGTGAAAAAAATCCATGGTGAAAATAAAACAATGACATGGTTAATCTGGAACTTCCATTCTTATACCAATAAAAGGAAGTACCTCAATACATGTTCTTTCAATTGGTGTGTGTGTGTGTGTGTTTTTTTTTTTTTTTTAATTTAATGTATGAAAGCATTTTGCAGTGGAAAGCTCCAGAGGCAATGCTGTTGAAGAGGGAGAAATAGTGCTGGTGTGGCGGGGAGCTTGATGAGCTTCACTGGATGCCGGGCTGAGGATGGCTTCCATGTGCACCAATGAAGTATCCGCGACTCTCCCTAATCACACCCAGCCAAGAGTGATTGAGGGTTAAGCGGGTCCAAGGGAAGGAGACACTTGCAAAAAGTTACATGTTTTGAAGGGACATCTATGGGGAAAAATACTGTAAAATCTCCTTCTAAATTACATGCCAACAATGGGAATTTTCCCTTTCACTAAAAAGTAGTATGTCAGTTGTAGGAGTCTCTAGGGTCTGTCCTTTTGTCTGTGTGCTCTGGTTTGGTCTTCCTTGATGAGAGGTGGCTGAATTTTTACAAGTCAACTTACCGAGTGCCACGGGCTTCCTTTCCTAACCAGCTGTTTGACCTTGAGCGACTTACCTAACCTCTCTGAGCGCTAATTAAGCTGTAAAATGGGAATAAGATACTAGTGTAAGGCTTTAATAATTCGATTTATGTGCAATTTAATGGCCGTTGTTTTCTTGTAAGAAAGGAAGCACTTTCATGGGAAGCTTTTTTTGGTTAAAGGTAACTTCCGGCCGGGCGTGGTTGGCTCACGCCTGTAATCCCAGCACTTTGGGAGGCCGAGGCGGGCGGATCATGAGGTCAGGAGATCGAGACCATCCTGGCTAACACGGTGAAACCCCGTCTCTGCTAAAAATACAAAAAAATTCGCCGGGCGTGGTGGCGAGTGCCTGTAGTCCCAGCTACTCGGGAGGCTGAGGCAGGAGAATGGCGTGAACGTGGGAGGCGGAGCTTGCAGTGAGCTGAGATCGCGCCAGCCTGGGCAACAGAGTGAGACTCTATCTTTAAAAAAAAAAAGATAACTTCCATTTCTTCCATAATACCTACCTCCCTGGTACCAACTTAGATCTGAACTGGAGAGGAGGAACCAGCGTGTTTCCCTTGCCGGGCAGTGCTTATGATGGTGGTTCTTAACCCTGGGTATGCCCTAGAATCAATCCCTGGGAGTGCTGAGAAACTAAGGATGCCCAGGCTCACATCACACACCAATTCAACCTCTGATTGAATCAGTCTCCAGAAGAGGGATCTGGACATGGATGGTTTTTAAAGTCCCCTGGTGATTTGAAGGTGCAGGCTGCCTTGAGAACTGTTTATTGGTTTACAACTTCAAGTGTTTTTGTTTTAACTAATTGAACATCCAAAGCTCCACCATGTTTTCTTCCATCAAATGCTTTCTTTTGTGTGTTTCAGTCTGACTGGATCGCTGAGTAGGATTTATAATGTATGTAATAATTTGGGGCCAGGTGTGGTAGCTCATGCCTGTAATCTGAGCACTTGGAGAGGCGAGCAAAAGCATCTCTTGCAGCCAGGAGTTTGAGATCAGCCGGAGCAACATCATGAGACCCCCATCTCTATGTTAAAATTTTTGAAAAACAAATTGAGATCCTTTCACTAAATATTTACTAAGGTTCTATATAATGTTCCATCATTTTTTTTTTTTTTTTTGAGACAGAGTCTCACTCTGTCACCCAGGCTGGAGTGCAGTGGTGCAATCACAGTTCAACTGCAACCTCCACCTCCTGGGTTCAAGTGATCCGCCCCCTCAGCCTCCCAAGTAGCTGGGACTACAGGTACGCACAACCACGCCTGGCTAATTTTTGTATCTTTAGGTAGAGATGGCATTTCACTATGTTGGCCAGGCTGGTCTTGAACTCCTGACCAAGCAATCTGTCCGCCTCGGCCTTCCCAAGTGCTGGGATTACAGGCGTGAGCCACCATGTCTGGCCCCAAAAAATTGTAATTTAAAAAATACTTACCTGTATATATTCTTTGAACCTTGCCATCAGCCTTTTTGTGAGGTAGGCAGGTTGGTTTCCTATCTTGAAACAGGCTTTCCAACATTGTAATTAGTGCTTTCTTTTTCTTTTTCTTTTTTTTGTTTTTGAGACAGGGTCTTGCTCTAATCACCCAGGCAGGAGTGCAATGGCGCAGTCGTGCCTCATTGCAGCCTTGACCTCTCAGGCTTGACTGATTCTCCTGAGTAGCGGGGACTACAGGCCCCCCACCATGCCCAGCTAATTTTTGTATTTGTTGGAGAGGCAGGATTCCCTGTGTTGTCCAGCCTGGTCTTGAACTTCTGGGCTCAAGTGAGTCCTCCTTCGGCCTTTCAAAGTGCTGGGGTTACAGGCATGAGCTGCAGTGCTGGCCACACAGCTGCTATTGCTTCCTCATTGCCTGTAGACCAAAATTTGTGGAGCTGGGGTGGGAAGAGACGTAGGGAGTGGTTTCTTGCTTGTTATCTGGCTCATTTAGTCCTTTAGCGCAGGACTCAGCCTAGGAGACTGATAACCTGAGATTACTTGAAAAAAGATCACCTAGAAGTGAAAAACCAGTTAGGCAAATTGCACCAGCCCCAGGCAGAACCCATAGACCCTTGTTCTTCACCTTTGCACTTCCAAATGCCTCACTTTCATTGACTACTCTTTGCTCTGCAATTCCAATAATAGCTATCTTTAGAGTGTTTGGTACGTACCAGGTAAAACAAACATGCTATTCTACAAAACCAGTTCAGGGAAGTTAAGTAGCTTGCTCCAGGCCAGCCTGCTCGTCATTGATCACCCTGGATTCAAACCCTGTTTTTAGCTCCGATTTTCCTAGTTGGGACTTACTTCATGTCACCTGCGTTAGAATGAGTTTTTTTTTTTTTTGAGACAGAGTCTTGCTCTGTCGCCCAGGCTGGAGTGCAGTGGCCGGATCTCAGCTCACTGCAAGCTCCGCCTCCAGGGTTCCTGCCATTCTCCTGCCTCAGCCTCCCCAGTAGCTGGGACTACAGGCGCCCGCCACCGCTCCCGGCTAATTTTTTGTATTTTTAGTAGAGACGGGGTTTCACTGTGTTCGCCAGGATGGTCTCGATCTACTGACCTTGTGATCCGCCCGTCTCTGCCTCCCAAAGTGCTGGGATTACAGGCGTGAGCCACCGCGTCCGGCCTAGAATGAGTTGTTTACAGTCCAAGAGCATCTTACAGTGATGGAGAGCACTGCCTTTGGAATCATGCAAAGCTGGGTTCTGTCTTGGTGCTACTACTTATTTCTACCACCTTGAGCAAGTTACTGTATCTGTTATAAGGGAGGTGTTGATAGTAGCTCCTGGATTTGTGAGGACAAACGAGAAATGTAGGTGTAATACAGAGAAATAATTTCCTGGTAGCTAGAAATAGAGTTATTTTGGGTGGGAAGTTGGATAACCTGGCGATGGGAACACCATCTTCTGCAGTCACTTCTTTACTGTAGTAAATTTCCTGGTATTTTTGTTGAATGGGGTGTGTAAGCTGAGGGGGAGATTTATGAAAGACGATGAATACAGATGATAAAATTCTAATCAAGTTTCTGCTCTATCACATGGCTCCTCTGTATCTTCTGTAAACTCACCACTGTATCTTTTGTAAAACTACTTTTAATGTGCTGCATAGTCGGATGAATTTGAACAATAATTCCAGATTTGAGAAGAGAGCTCCACGGTGAGACGCCTCTCACCTTGGGGACCAGTCCTCAGATTAGGGGCTGTGCAGTCAGTATCCACAAATCCTTCCCCCACGATTCCCAGCCCACCTGTGAGTGGCCTATTGGATTCCAACCACGAAGTGTTATCGATGATCTCTTTAGTACCTGGGGCTAGCACAGTTCAGCATATATTTTCCCAGTTTAAGACTCTTTACGTTTATTTTTATTATTATTTTTAGAGACAGAGTCTCCCTCTGCAGTGCCCAAACATAGCTCATTGCAGCCTCCCACTCCTGGGGTCAAGAGATCCTCCCGCCTCAGTCTACAGAATGGCTGGGATTACAGGTGCATGCCACCATGCCCAGTTAATGTTTAAATTTTTGGCAGAGACGAGGGTATGGGGGAGGGTGGGTCTCGCTATGTTGCCCAGGCTGGTCTCGAACTCCTGGCCTCAAGCGATCCTCCTGCCTCGGCACCCCAAAGCGATGGGATTACAGGCGTGAGCCACTGTGCCCGCCCGATTAGGTTTATTACTCATTGAATACAATCCTACGGAGCTGCACAGCAGGGTCCCAAACTCAAGCTTGTGGAAGGTCACACACCTGGGAAGCGTGGAGCAATGACCTAAAGCGCAGTAGCCTGAGCCAGAACCCGCCCTGGGAACTCGCCCGGAGGCTTTCTTGGCTCGCACAGCTGCTCCCTGGCAGCTCCCCTTTCCCCGCCTCCTTCACGCCCACGCTTCTGGAACTACACTTCCCAGCGCCCCTTGCGGAGGAGGCGGGCCGCGGGCTGCTTCCGGGGCCGCTTCCTGACTTTGGACTACATTTCCCGTGAGGCCTTGCGGCCCCGTCCTGGATTTCTCCAGACTCTTAGGCCAGCGCCACCTCCGCCTGGACTCCACTTCCCGGCAGCCCCCGCGGCGGGGCGGGGTAGGACGAGGCGGGACGCGCGGCCCGAGGGGCGGGGGTGGCGGGCGGCCCGGGGCTGAGGGTGGGGGGGCCACCGCCTCCCTGGGCCTGCCTGGGCGACCGCCTCCGCGATGCCGCTGCTCGTCGAGGGGAGGCGAGTGCGGCTGCCGCAGTCCGCCGGGGACCTCGTCCGAGCCCACCCGCCTTTGGAGGTGAGCGGGGCGCGGCGCGGGGCTTCGGGGCGGGCCCGAGGGGAAGCTGCAGGGCGGGCGAGCGCCCTCCTCACCCAGCCGCCGCCCGTCTCACGCGACACAGACTTGAAACTTGGCGCTGTCGGCACATCCGGAGCCCCGGCTGTTGGCTCGCGCCTTCCCCTTGAGGGGTCCGGGAGCTTTTGCCTTCTTGAGACTTCAGCGGACTGCCGCGGAAGCCACTCTCTGACGGGGGAGGGGACGGGTGCCCAGAGAGGTTAGGTGACTTGCCCAAGGTCGCACAGCACTGCGGCTTGAGGACACGCCGGGACCCTCATTCCCAGACGGGGCGGCTGCAGCCCCCAGAGGGGCCGGTCCGTTTAGGCAAATCCGGCCGCCCGCCTTCGGGGACCGGCAGCCTGCGGTGAACGTTGCCTCGTCCTTGCGTCCCCATGAAGAGGAGGTTATTCCAGGGCGGGCTTCGGAGAGCGTCTGGGCCGGGGGATCTTGGCGGGGACCCCCATTCCTTCCTCCTCTCTCCCCTACCCCCGGGGCGTAGGGCGCCGAGTTATTTTTAGCCGGAAGAGAGAGCCTTGCTTTCCCCAGCTGGGCCATAGGACCACGCCCTGATGCACGGGTTTTGTTTGTTTTTTCTGCTTTTGTGCTCAAATAGATCTCTCAACTCTTGTCCACGCTTCTGCAGGGGCTGTTGGCAAGGGGGTTCTTAGTTTTTAAAAAGAGCGGGGCGTGGAGCGGGGGAGGCAAACGTCCTACTTGCCATAGATCCTGTTAAAGGGGACTCAATCAGTTCGTTGATTTGAGAATCAAATATCGAGCCCCTAATATCTGTTGGGCACCGTACTTATCACTGTCCCTACCCTCGGAGTGTTTATAGTCTAGAAAGGAGAATGGTTTCTGATGGAAGAAGGCTCAGATACTGTAAACTGTTGGGTGCCATAAAGAAAAAGCGTCCCCTTTCACTCTGAGATGTGAAGCACAGGAGCCTGACCAAGTATGTGAGGTTGGGGAAGGCATTTAGAGGTTTCATCTGTCACAGCTGTAGAGTTTGTGATTATTTTGTTTGCTCGTTCTCGATTTGATCTGTCCCCAGAATGTAAGCCTCCTGAAGGCAGATAAGAGTAGTATCCTCACTTTCGTATCCTCAGAGCGTAGGACGGTCCCTGGCATAGAATTGGCACTCAGTAAAGATGTGTTGCATAAATGAGGGCACAAAATAACCCCTGAACGTGATCTGAAGGGTGAGAAGTGCTTACTGACGGGAGAAGGCAGACAGCTCTGTGTGATTCTCAGCTTGCATTTCAGGACCGACCATCGTCTGTTAGCCAACATGCACCGAGCTAGGTGTGGTGGTGTGTCATTTTATCCTTGCATTGTGTCACTGTCCTGTTAACTAGTGAAGTCAGGAGTAGGACTCACGAAGGAAAAATAATTTCAGCAGCCTGAAGAATTTAGGGGACGCTCTGCTTTTATGTCTGTTTGAAAATGTTCGTGATAGAAAGTTAGATGGGTGTCCTGGGCTGCACACTTAAGTGTGGAGGGGGATTTGGTGACATACCGGGGCGGCTCCTCTGGAAGGAAGGTTTTGGCCTATTTAAGAAGACATGTCCTAGAAAGACTGTGTACTGGGGACCAGTGTGTGTTACAGGAACTTTGGAAGGGGGCGATCACCTTGATTTGCAGCTGTGTAGGTGAAGAAGGATGCAGGCATGAGAGAGATTTGAAAAGAAGGGTGAGGCCGGGCGCGGTGGCTCAAGCCTGTAATCCCAGCACTTTGGGAGGCCGAGACGGGCGGATCACAAGGTCAGGAGATCGAGACCATCCTGGCGAACACGATGAAACCCCGTCTCTACTAAAAAATACAAAAAACTAGCCAGGCGAGGTGGCGGGCGCCTGTAGTCCCAGTTACCCGGGAGGCTGAGGCAGGAGAATGGCGTGAACCCGGGAGACGAAGCTTGCAGTGAGCCAGGATCCCGCCACTGCACTCCTGCCCGGGCGACAGAGCGAGACTCCGTCTCAAAAAAAAAAAAAAGGGTGAAGGCATCGCAGCCGGGCAAGCTGCCTGGGGCACGGTGGGCAGGAGGGGAAGGGCTCAGTGGGTGGGTGGCCTGGCCAGTTTCCCCAGAGCAGCAAGGATGAGGAGGGGAAACATGGAAAGTAAACCTACAGAGGTGGGTTGTACCCAGATGACCAAATGACCAAGGGGCTTAGATGGACTTTTCACCTACTTAGCAATAGGGAGACATTAAAGGTGGGAATCTTTTTTTTTTTTTTGGAGACTGAGTTTCCCTCTGTGGCGCAGGCTGGAGTGCTGTGGCACAATCTCGGCTCACTGCAACCTCCGCCTCCCAGGTTCAAGTGATTCTCGTGCCTCAGCCTCCCAAGTAGCTGGGATTACAGGTGCGCACCACCACGCCCAGGTAATTTTTTTATTTTTGGTAGAGATGGGTTTCACCGTGTTTGGCCAGGCTGATCTCGAAGTCCCGACCTCAAGTGATCTGCCTGTCTCGGCCTCCCAAAGTGCTGGGATTACCGGTGTGAGCCACTCTGCCCGGCCTGGATTATTTTTATGTAATAAAGCAGGGTGTCCTCTTTGTAGGAAAGCAAAATATAATAATATAGAGAAGGAAAAAAAGTAATGTATGACTACAACCATTCTTCAGTCTGGTGAAAGTCCTAATGGAGGTTTTTCTTTGTATATAATTCGCTTTTTTTAAACAATGATAGCTTGCTATATGTTGTTTTATGTGTCTTTTTCATGTAACGATGTGTTCTGAGTGTGGAGTACCAACAGTTCGAAGCCTGTGTGTAGCTGTGACTAGCAAATAACAATAACAGTAATACAGTGGAAGCTGCCAAGCACCACAGCAAGAGTTACTGCTATTCCCATTTTACAAATGAGAACTGTGAGGCACAGAGAGGCTGGGAAACTGGCCCCAGGCCCCCCATCCTGGGAATGGTGAAGCCAGGATTGGAACCGTGGCAGCCTGCCCTTAACTCTGAAGCCGCGCTATTCAGTACAGTAGCCATGAGCCATGTGGTTACTTACGATTTAAATCAAAAATCAATTAAAATTAGACAGAATTGAAAACTCAGTTCTTCAGTAGCAGTAACCACATTTCAAGTGCTGAGCAGACAGAGTGGCTCCTAATGAGACAGTATGAATATAGACTGACCATCCCTGTACAAAGTTCCTTTGGCCAGAGCTGTTTAGAGCCCTCCCTTAGTCACTCTTAACCAGTCACTGGGTACGCGGTAATCAGTCCTGCAACATCTTGGGTGGTATAGTTCCATAGAGTCTACAAGATGCTCACAGCATAGCTTAGTTCCTGCTTTTATTATTTATTTATTTTTGAGAGACGCAGCCTTGCTCTGTCACCCAGGCTGGAATGCAATGGCGCGATCTTGGCTCACCACAACCTCTGCCTCCCAGGTTCAAGCGATTCCCCTGCCTCAGCCTCCGAAGTATCTGGGATACCAGACATACGCCACCACACCCGGCTAATTTTTGTATTTTTAGTAGAGATGGGGCTTCAACATGTTGGCCAGGCTGGTCTGAAACTCCTGACCTCAAGTGATCCTCCTGCCTCGGCCTCTGAAGTGCTGGGATTACAGGCGTGAGCCACTGTGTTGGGCCTCAGAATTTCTTATATACCATTGTGCTTTACGGTTCACAAATCACTTTCATGCCCCTCTCCTGTTTATAAAGGAAGAATTGACAAACAGGACAGCGGGGGTGAGGGCCACATGATCATCCCCTAGGTCACAGCTCGGTGATTGGCTAAGACACACGTCAACAAGCCACAGCTCATGGGCCAGACCCTGTTTGTGTATAGCCTGTAGGCCAAGAGTGGTCTTTATAGTTCTCAAAGGTTGAAAATCAAAATAATATTTTGTAACATGTTCAATTGTATTGAAATTAAAACTTCGGTGTCACCTATAAAGTTTTATTGGAACACAGCCACATCTGTATTGTCTGTGGCTGCTTTCACTTCGTAACAGCAGAGTTGAGCAGTTGTGACAGGGACTGTGGCCTTGCAGAACCCCAAATATTTACTGTCTGGCCTTTTTCAGAAAATCTGCTGGTCACTGGGTTAAGAGAATACTGCCATTGAATAGGATTTGGGAAATAGGGATGAGGGACTGAGGGAAAAGTTTTTTTTTAAAGCAAATATTAGTGTCTAGAGAATATTAGAGGTTAAGAAAACTGGGACTATTTGTATATGAATTTATAAAGTAGGACTGTGTGTTTTTCCAAAGAAGGGAAGTTTGGCTAAACTCTTTTCACTACTTAAAAGAGCAAAAGTTAGCCAAGTGTGGTGGCGTGCGCCTGTGGTTCCAGCTACTCCAAAGGAGGCTGAGGTGGGAGGATTGCTTGAGCCCAGGAGTTGGAGGCTGCAGTGAGCTGTGATGGGGCCACAGCACTTCAGCCTGGGCAACGGAGTGAGGCCTTGTCTCTTAAAAAAAAAAAAAAGAAAGAAAGAAAAATAAAGTAGAGGCTGGGCACAGTGACTCATGCCTATAATCCTAGCACTTTGGGAGGCTGAAGCAGGAGGATCACCTGAGGCCAGGAGTTCGAGACCAGCCTGGGCAACACAGGGAGCCCTCCCATCTCTACAAAAAATACAAAAATTAGCCCGGTGTGGTGGCTCTCGCCTGTAGCTTCCAGCTCCTTGGGAGGCTGCAGTGGGAGGATTGCTTGAGGCCAGAGGCTGCAGTAAGGCATGATCTTGCCGCTGCACTCCAGCCTGGGAGACAGTAAGACCCTGTCTAAAAAAGAAATTAAAAAATAGAGCAAAGTAGTCTGCTGCGTTTTCTGGCTTTCTCTCCTCTGATGTTTGCTTTTATTTCTTTGGGAAATCGTAGGAGCTGTGTTGAAGAGAGACATGCTTTCTGGTCTCTGTGAAAGGAATAATTAATTTCTCACAAATAGCTTTGCTTTTGAGTGGTGACCCAGTTGTGAAAATGAGTGTTAAAAATTCGCTTCCACGCCCTCCCCTCCCCTCCTCTCTCCTCCCGTCCCCTCCCCTCCCCTCCCAGAGCAAAGCAGAAGGTAAGTATTTCAGGAGTAATCAAGAGGGAATTCTGAATTCTCCCCTATGTTATTGTGAATGAAGGTGAGGTAGGAAGTGGAATGAGAATGAGAGGCTTTCACCTGTAGAGGTGTTCCGAGTTAGAGCGCAGTCAGTCACACCCATTTCTCATTGACTTCTAGAGCAAGCAAGGCTGTCTTGCCAATCTAATTTTACACTGCAGTTCATTTAATCTTTAGTTTGTTTCTTAAATTGAGGGGCTTGTCTCATTTTCATTGACACCTTGCTTCCGGTTAATGAAAGTGTATAAACAGAAGAAAACGCCGTGTAAGTAATCAAGCTGATCGTTACGTTTATTACATGTCTTCTTTTAGTTTAATCTTTTTTTTTTTTTTGAGGCAGGGTCTTGGTCCATCACCCAGGCTGGAGTGCAGTGGTACAATCATGGTTCACTGCAGCCTCCACCTCATGGCTGCAAGTGATCCTCCCACCTGAGCCTCCAGAGTAGCTGGGACTGCAGGCACACACCACCACACCCAGCTAATTTTTGTGTTTTTTTTTTTTTTTTGTAGAGACAGGATCTTCCTTGTTGCCCAGGCTGGTTTTGAACTGCAAGGCTCAAGTAGTCCTCCCTCCTCAGCCTCCCAAAGTGTTGGGATTACAGTTGGGAGCCATCGCACCCAGCTGCTCTTATGTGTTCTTAAGCGAGCACTAACCTAAATTAAATTAGCACCACTTATGCGAAATGGCAGGAAGTCGATAGAAGACTGAGACTGCAAAACTGTCCTCCCGTGTAGGCAATACATACATACGTTGCCTAGACATTTGAGGAAGATTTTGTTCATCCAGGAGTTTGTTGCAAGTAAGAAGGAAGTGATGATACATTGTAGTGTTTTATCAATTTAACATTTTTGAAAAAGTTCATTAAATAATGTAACCACTTGAATTTTTAACCACTTAATTTTTTTTGCAAGCTTACTAAATAAGTTTGTACAAATATTCAATTAGATTATTGACACTTAGTATTAACATATCTTTCGTAAATTTGCCTTATCCATTCGGTTTTTATATTCTAATAATAACTATGTGATAGAACATTGAGAAAAGAGAGGACAGCAGCACCAGGAAATCACTCATGTTTGCTCTTTCTGGCACAGCCGTGGTTGTATTGGTGAAATTTCCTTCCAGTATTTTTCTCTATGGGTATAAGCATTTAATCATTGTCATATTAACGGCACATTTATAGCTCTTCAAAACATTTTTTATACTTCTATAGCTTGCTTTTCAGTTAGCATTTCGAAACTCTTTTTCCCGTAGTTTTCATTTCTGATGACTGTGTAGTTAGTGGTTGTGACTTGGTTCTGTGCATAATTTACTTACCTTTACCATTGTTGCTCCCAGCTTTTCCCCATTACAAATTACACAGGGGGCAGGGCACAGCATGGTGGCTCATGCTACAATCCCAGCACCTTGGGAGGCCAAGGCGGGCGGATCACTTGAGGCCAGGAGTTTGATACCAGTGTGGCCAACATGGCGAAACCCGGTTTCTATTAAAAATACAAAAAGCCGGGCATGGTGGCGCCTGCCTGTAATCCCAGCTACTGGGGAGGCTGAGGACGAGAATCACTTGAACCTGGGAGGTGGAGACTGCAGTGAGCGGAGATCACGCCACTGCACTCCAGCCTGGGCAACAGAGCAAGACTCTGTCTCAAAAAAAAAAAAAAAAAAAAAGACAAAACAACACAGAGATGAACACATTTTGAATTATTTCCTTAGGACAGATTTCCAGAATTGAGATTACTAGGTTAGGGACTAAGGTAAAAAAGAGGAGGCCAGATATGGTGGCTTATGCCTGTAATCCCAGCACAGTAGGAGGCCAAGGCGGGTGGATCACTTGAGTCCAAGAGTTTGAGACCAGCCTGGGCATCATAGGGAGGCCCCATCTCTACAAAATCAACTGGGTGTGGTGGTGCAGGATTGTGGTCCCAGCTGCTTAGGAGGCTAAGGTGGGAGGATCGCTTGAGCCTGGGAGGTGGAGGCTGCAGTGAGTTGAGATTGTACCACTGTACTCCAGCTTGGGTGACAGAGTGAGAGACTGTCCCCAAAAAAAGGGGGGATGTGATTTCAGAGCCATCCATCCAGTATTCCTGTGTAATCTGATTCTCTTTAAATTGTGAAGAGTCTCACACTCTTTAGTAAAGAACTGTGATAGCCAGGTGTAGTGGCTCACGCCTGTAATCCCAGCACTTTGGGAGGCCAAGGCAGGAAGATTGCTTGAGCCCAGGAGTTCAAGACCAGCTTGGGCAACATAGCGAGGCCCTGTCTCTTTTAAAAAAAAAAAAAAAAAAAAAAAAACTGTAATAAAGGATTTTTGCATCTCATTTCATAGGTTACTATGGCATCTGATTTCGTAGGTTAAAAAAACCACCGCACAGAACCTCATCGTTTTCTCTGCATTGTTGCGAATGACCGTGGCTGCTGCCTTTTTCTTTGAGCCTCTCTGTCCGCTAACACACTCCCGACACACTACCGTGCTGCCCACCAGAGCCCGCTTTGGCTCTCTCCACATCTTTAGTTTTTCCATCCTCACTAATTTACATCACTGTTTTATTTTTTTTAATTAAACAGGAAAGAGCCAGACTTCTCAGAGGTCAGTCTGTTCAACCAGTGGGACCCCAGGGCCTTCTGTATGTTCAGCAAAGAGAGCTTGCAGTGACCTCCCCAAAGGATGGTAGGTTAGGAAGCAGTGAATTGGGCGTTATCCCAAAAGGCTATTGGATATTTTATTTTATTTCTTTTTTAAACAGGCTCCATCTCCATTCTGGGTTCTGATGATGCCACTACTTGTCACATTGTGGTCCTGAGGCACACAGGTATGACGAGAGAGGTGAAGGAAACCATTACTTAACCTGACCCAACCTTTGGGACCATTGAAATTCTCGCGTTGAGTTTCCTGGTGTCTTGTTGGAAGCGGACTCCGCTTACCTTTTTTCTGGTCTGCATGGTGTCTCCCTGGTGTCCTGGTCAGAATGGGTTGGCTGGGCAGCACAGACCTTTCCGTTTTTCCCCTACAGGATATTCAAAGACGAGGCGGTCCAGAGGGACAGGCGGAGTCTCGGCCTGCGCGCTGCGCTCGCATCAGGAATAACTTGAGTCCTTTCACCCTTGTTCTTCAGGTAATGGGGCCACCTGCTTGACACATTGTGACGGGACCGACACCAAAGCGGAGGTCCCCTTGATCATGAGCTCCATAAAATCGTTTTCTGACCACGCTCCATGTGGAAGGTGAGATCCACGCTGCTCTCATAGGTGAATTGGGATCTTGGAACCGTCGCGTACAGGACGTGGCCGTGGAAGCTGTTAGGGGAACACAGGATGCCGCCACCGCTGTGTCTGCCTCGTTCCCCTGGAACAGAACCTGGCACGACGTGGGCACTGCGTCAGCAGTGGTTGCGTGAATGAGTGGGTGCTGGGCACAGGCAAGGAGTCCGTGCCGGACTTGAGGTGGAAGGCTTGACTTTGAACTTGATGTCCTCTTAGGAACGTCGTGTTGGCGATTTTCAGGTCGCTTTGCTCTCCCTACCCCCGGGTGTGGTAGCTCTTCGTGCAGTCATTCCTCCCGCAGTTACTTGTTAAATGCTTCCTCTCACCTACCCCTTGTAGTTTCTGGGTACACAGCAGTGAAGAGTAGACAGAAAGCCTGGCCCAAGGTGTTCGTATTCCGAAGCGGAGAGACTGTACACAAGAGGGGGTGTTGGGTGGTGAGGCGGTCTGTGGAGAAAACGAGGCCAGGAAGATGTGGGGACTGTCAGGGGGCGAGGCCTGTAGTTTTTTTTCTTGTTCTCTTTCTGTTGTTGTTGAGATAGGGTCTTGCTGTGTTGCCCTGTCTGGAGTGCAGTTGTGTGATCTCAGCTCACTGCAGCCTTGACTTCGCAGACTCGGGTGATTCTCCCACCTCAGCCTCCCAAGTAGCTGGGACCACAGGTGTGCACCACCATTCCTGGCTAGTTTTTTGTAATTTTTTTTTTTTTTTTTTTTGTAGAGACAGGGTTTTGCCATGTTGCCCAGGCTGGTCTCAAACTCTTGGGCTCAAGTGATCCTCTCAGCTGAGGGGGCGGGGGTGCAGTTTTAAATTCTAGCAGATTGCTAGTTTCCCACGGGATTGCTAGCGAAGCAGCAGCCTCTAGCCTGGCTGCCCCTACAGCACCTATCCTCTCTCCCTGCAGTAAAGTATCTGCTGCCTGCGTTTGACAGACAGGCACTGAGGCCCAACATGCTGGAGCACACAGGAGCTAAAGTGGAGGCTGATGACACAGGCCTGCTGTCAGGACCACTGTTCACACACCTGTCCCCTCCCCTTGCTCTTTGTGTAGACCTGGCAGGCACTGCTCTCATTTTATTTGAAGTCTAAGGCAGCCATTGAGTGAATTATTCCCATCATATACAAAGGCTTGGAATCGCAGGAGTCAAAAAAGGAAAGAGTTCTCTGGGAGAGTTTTGCTAGTCAATAGTGATCGATTCTAAATTCTACCTCTGTGGTCTGTGCCAAGGCTGGGCTGACTTCATGGGCATGTGACCCATGCAGACCCAAAATGGTATTTTCATTTGCCTATCACCTTGTCCCCGGCAGGGGGACATAATCAGTGTCATTATGTTGCCACACACTGTGCTCCATGGTTCTCAGAACATGCTTGTCAGCTCTTCCTGATCTGTTGTAGAACAACTGTGATCACTTGGGGAGTCAGAGGCAAACCTCGTGGCCCAGTGGCGAGCAAAGCCATGGCGGGCACAGCTCTCCTTACTACTCGGAGTTTATGAGGAGGCCCCTTGAGGCTGTGCCCTATGCTGGGTACATCCAAGGTTCTGGTTCATCCCTTAGGAAGACTGTGTCTCTCAGAAGGCAGCGTGAAGTCCGGCAACACTGTGCCGAGCATGAATTCCCCCGGTTGACGGGCTCTGGAAAAGGGGGTAGTAGATGAGTGTGGGAAACACTGGGTTCAACAAAGTTGGGTTTTTTCCATCACAGGACTTCTCAGAGCTTCACTGTGCTAATGCGCAGTGTGACTCCTAAGGAAGGCTTCCAAGAGGCAGTTGCTCAGTTTTTTTTTTGTTTTTTTTTTTTTAATTTGTTTTAGAGTTAGAGTTTCACCCTGTCACCCAGGCTAGTCTCAAACTTTGGGCTCAAGCAATCCTTCCACCTCTGCCTCCCGAGTAGCTTGGAATAGAGGTATGTGCCAGCATACCTGGCCTCAAACTTTTCTTTTTTGAGACACAGTCTGGCTCTGTCACTGATGCTGGCATGCAATGGCACAATCTTGGCCCACTGCAACCTCTGCCTCCTGGGTTCAAGTGATTCTCCTGCCTCAGCCTCCCGACCAACTGGGATTACAGACGCCCACCACCACGCCCAACTTATTTATTTATTTCCCCTGAGACAGAGTCTTGCTCGGTTGCCCAGAGCTGGAGTGCAGTGGTGCGATCTCGGCTTACTGCAATCTCCACCTCCCTGGTTCAAGCAGTTCTCCTGCCTCAGCCTCCCGAGTAGCTGGGATTACAGGTGCGCCACCATGCCTGGCTAATTTTATTTCTTGATTTTTTTTCCCTTGACATGCAGTCTCACTGTGTAGCCCAAGCTGGAGTGCAGTGGCACGATCTTGACTCACTGCAACCTCTGCCGCCTGGGTTCAAGCAATTCTCCTGCCTTAGTCTCCCAAGTAGCTGGGACTACAGGTGCATGCCATAACGGCCAGCTGTTTTTTTTTTTTTTTTTGTATTTTAATAGAGATGGAGTTTCTATTCTGTTTTGTATTTTAATGGAGATGGAGTTCTATTTTTTTTGTATTTTAATAGAGATGGAGTTGCCCAGGCTGGTTGCAGACTCCTGAGCTCAAGCAATCCGCCCGCGTGAGCCTCCCAAAGTGCTGGGATTACAGGTGTGAGCCACTACGCCTGGCCTAATTTTTGTATTTTTAGTAGAGATGGGGTTTTACCATGTTGGCCAGGCTGGTCTTGACCTCCTGACCTCAAGTGATCCACCCACCTCAGCCTCCCAAAGTGCTACGATTACAGGTGTGAGCCACTGCGCCTGTCCTGTGCCCGTACTCTTCTAAAGCAGAGCTCCCCACTGGTGCATGGAGGCAGCATCACGTTTGTGTTCAGATATGGATCCCCTGAGTCATCAGGGCCCTTGCGCAGGGTCCCCAGAAGCTTGCCATTGGCCTTGGCAGTGTGCTGCAGGTATTTTGTTTTGCCGTGGCACGAAGATGACCTGAAGCTCTGCTGTAGAGCAAGGGTTCACAGAAACTGAGAAAGAAAGTTCAGAGTAAGACCAGTGCACGCACCGGTGTCGTCTTCTGGCCTCTGACCCGTCCCATCTCTTTGCCAGGCTGGAAGTGCACCTCATTGGAGGCTTCAGTGACGACAGGCAGTTGTCACAAAAACTCACTCATCAACTTCTTAGTAAGTTCATTGTTTTTTCTTTCCCCCAAATTGGACACAAATATGTACCCGTATTTGCTTGGGTTAAAAATCCCAACTAGTACAGAACCTAAGAAGGGTGCACCCACTTGGAGCAGCATAGAGAACCAGACTGCCCAGCTTGGAATTTCACAGAAAGACTGAATGGATGGAGCTCATGTGTAGGGTAGCAGGGCTGGAGACAAGATTTTCTACTAAAACAGCAGTGGACACATTCCAAAACAGTAAGTGCCCTCAATTGTGTGAAAACAGAGCCACCCTCCCTCCTGGCAAAAATGTCCATTTTAATCTGCAGAAAATTAAAACACTGATGATACCATTTTCTCCCTGTTAGCAAATATGTTTTTTTCTTTTTCTTTCTTTTTTTTTTTTGAGACGGAGTCTTGCTCTATTGACCAGACTGGAGTGCAGTAGCACAATCTCAGCTCACTGCAAGCTCTGCCTTCTGGGTTCAAGCAGTTCTCCTGCCTCACCCTCCCGAGTAGCTGGGATCACAGGCATGAGCAACCACACCCACCTAATTTTGTATTTTTAGTAGAGACGGGGTTTCACCATGTTGGCCAGGCTGGTCGTGAACTCTTGACCTCGTGATCCACCTGCCTCGGCCTCCCAAAGTGCTGGGATTACAGGTGTGAGTCACTGTGCCTGGCCTAAATTAGCAAATATTTTCAAGAAAGAAAGAAACAAAGATGACATTGTTGTGTGTTGACTAACCACAAGGCTGTGAGGTAAGCTTACTCATACGATGGTACAGCCTGTCCGGGAAGCAATTTGGCATCATGACTGAAGGCCTCACTCTGCCACCCAGGCTGTATTGCAGTGGCACCATGATGGCTTACTGCAGCCTCAACCTACTGAGCTCAAGTGATCCTCCCTCCTCAGCCTCCCAAGTAGCTGTGACTAGGTGCATGCCACCATGCCCAGCTGATTCTTTTTTTGAGATGTAATCTCGCTCTGTCACCCAGGTTGGAGTGCAGTGGCGCGATCTTGGCTCACTGCAAGCTCTGCCTCCTGGGTTCATGCCATTCTCCTGCCTCAGCCTTCCCAGTAGCTGGGACTACAAGCACCCGCCACCATGCCCAGCTAATTTTTTGTATTTTTAGTAGAGACGAGGTTTCACCGTGTTAGCCAGGATGGATGCCCAGCTGATTTTTAAATTTTTTGTAGAGACAGGGTCTCGCCATGAGTTAACTCTTAAAAAAGGTTCATATTTGGCCGGGCATGGTGGCTCATGCCTGTAATCCCAGCACTTTGGGAGGCCGAGGAAGGTGGATAACCTAAGGTCAGGAGTTCAAGACCAGCCTGGGTAACATGGTGAAACCCTGTCTCTACTAAAAATATAAAAATTAGGCCGGGCACGGTGGCTCCTGCCTGTAATCCCAGCACTTTAGGAGTTCAAGGCAGGCCGATCACCTGAGGTCAGAAGTTCCAGACAAGCCTGACCAACATGGAGAAACCCCGTCTCTACTAAAAATACAAAATTAGCAGGGCATGGTGGCGCACACCTGTAATGCCAGCTACTTGGGAGGCTGAGGCAGGAGAATTGCTTGAACCCAGGAGGTGGAGGTTGTGGTGAGCTGAGATCATGCCATTACACTCCAGCCTGGGCATCAAGAGCGAAATGGGCATAGTGGTGCACGCCTGTAATCCCAGCTACTCAGGAGGCTGAGGCAGAAGAATTGCTTGAACCTAGGAGATGGAGGTTACAGTGAGCTGAGATCGCACCACTGCACTCCAGCCTGGGTGACGGAGTGAGACTTGGTCTCAAAAAGTAAATAAATGAATAAATAAATAAATAAAAGGTTCATATCCTTTGACCCAGTAATTCCCCTTGTGGAAATACATGCTAAGAAAATAATCTGAAATGTGCATAGAGATTTGAGCCTGAAGATGAGTAGAAGAACATTACTTATAACAGGAAATCTGATGTTACCAGAATAATAATTATGTAGTCGCTAAAAAATAACACATAAAGGTGAAAGTTATATGGGAAAATACCTGTGCACAAGCAAATCAGGATATAAAATTGTCGGCTGGGCGCAGTGACTCATTCCTGTAATCTCAGAACTTTGGGAGGCCAAGGCTGGTGGATCACTTGAAATCAGGAGTTCAAGACTAGCCAGCCTGGCCAACATGGTGAAACCCCATCTCTACTAAAAATACAAAAATTAGCTGGGTGTGGTGGCACACACCTGTAATCCCAGCTACTTGGGAGGCTGAGGCAGGAGAATCACTTGAACCCAGGAGGCAGAGATTGCTCTACTGTACTCCAGCCTGGGTGACAGAGCCTAAGACTCCATCTTAAAAAAAAAAAAAAAAAAATGTAAAATTGTCTTTATGGTCAGCTCTGCTGAGCACAGAAAAATATGGAAGAAAATGCACTATTAACAGTGCTAGGATTATGGACATTAAAAACCGACTTCCCTATGTTCTCCTGTATTTTTCAAATCTGTTACAGTGGCCAGATTTTGTTTTTACAGCTCTGATAATGAGGAAAACAGTTTACTTAGGAGAAAAGTAAAAATCTTATGAATCCATGGGTCCCCGCAAAACTCTCAGAATGAAGAGAAAAATGGGAAGGCTCAGCCTAGGCTCCTTTGGGCCTGAGGCTGAGAATGCGGCTGTCTTCTGGCGGTCAGGATTCTGTGGCGCCAGCTCCCTAGAGTCTGGCCCCAGAGGCCAGGCTGTGGCTGCTTGGGCTTGGGCGTGGGGTGGAGCACACTCAGCTGGCTGCCGTCCCTCCCTGTCCTTGGCTTGCTCCGCAGTTTGTTCTGGTAACTAGAGGAACTTTTCTGACATCCAGTCTTGAACTTCTCATCATAGGTGAATTTGACAGGCAAGAAGATGACATTCACTTAGTGACATTGTGTGTGACAGGTAAGTTCTGCCATTTGTCTCAAAGTGAAGATGTGGGTCTCAGGACCGTTTTGCCCCCAGCTTTGCAGTGGGCCCAAGCCCTGGCACACACTGCTGTCATGGCTTGGCCAGCATCTGTTCTGGCTATTCCTGTGGTGGGATGGCCTTCCCCTTGCCCTTGTCACCATCTGCCCAGCCTCAGTTTCAATGCGGCCCCCTGGTCTCCCAGGAAGGAGGGCACTGGATCTCAGAGGAGCTACCACCTGTGTGGCAGACAGGGTGCACAGAGAAGGTGGGGGGAGTGGGGACCAATTCTGCAGCTGCCAGTTTGTTCAGTATAAACCCCCCTGCCTTGGGACAGGGTGGGGAAACAGGGCCACAATCCCTTTCATTTTCTGGAATTTTCCTCCTTTCTGCATTGAGGAGCTCCTTCTTGGCCTTCATTATACAAAGTAAAAATAATTGTTTGGTATTTCTTTAAAAAGTGTATCTTAAACATTTTTATTTTGTAGAATTAAATGACCGGGAAGAAAACGAAAACCACTTTCCAATAATATATGGCATTGGTAAGTAGTGTGCATCTTTTGTGGGTTGGAGGCTTGGTCACATGTGCGGTTAAAGTCTAATTCAGCAAACTAATGACCCCACTGCTGTCAGGAGGGGACAGCCTTGGGTTCAGATCCCAGCTCCTGCGTACATCTGCTGTGAGACCTTGGGCAAGTAGCTTAACTTCTCTAAGCTTTACCTACAAAACTGAGGTAACATTCACTTCTTAAGACTTTGAAGCAGCAACGTGGTAGCAAATAGAAAGCACAGGCTCTGCCCACCCTTCCCAGGAGCTGGGAGAGCGCCTGGTTTTGTTTCCCTGTTTCCCCAGCACACCAGGCCAGGCGCGCTTCTCTCCTGCCAGTGCTCTGGGGGAGGAAGGCAGGCACTGGAATCCTCCTATACATCAGGAACTGAGGAAGGTTTTGCTTGAGAACAGAAGTCCACCAAAGTGTAAAACTCAGGCTAGAGAAAACCTAGAACCATCCTCCCTGCTTGACGGCCCCAGGACTCCTGAGGAAAAGGCGAGGAATCGGCTGTATTTCAGAGAGCTTCTGCTGTATCGGTGATACCTGATTGATTTAGCTGGGTAGTAGGTACATGGTGTTCACTGTTCTATTCTCTGTAATTTCTTGTATGTATAAAATACTAAATTGTGAAGATTCCAACAGAACGATCACAGTTCACCTACCTACCCCTGGCTGTGTACACCAGTAGGGTTGACCAGAGGTTTTGCTACATGTCCAACTGAGGGAATGGCTGCCTCCCATATGGAAAGCAGGTCTTGGTTAAGAATAAAATCTCACCGAGTTCAGCTCGGGCCTCCCCGCACTTTCCTTGGCATGAAGGTTGCATTTTCCCTCTCCAGGGAGGGGAACTCCAGACACGGAGGAGCCATTCTGTTCACCTTCCTATCTTTCTCTTGGGAGTGGTGGTAGAAATGTTAAGACTGTGCAGACTTTTCGCCTTGGTCTTTTGTCAATTCAGAGTCATCCTGTTGTCCCTCACAGCTGTCAATATTAAGACTGCAGAGATTTACAGAGCCTCCTTTCAAGATCGGGGTCCAGAGGAGCAGCTGCGGGCCGCGCGGACTTTAGCAGGAGGACCAGTGAGTTTGAAATCATCTTTGTTAACGGGTAAAAAAAAAAAAAAAAAAGGCATCAAATACCAAGGCCTTAAGTTTTCTGGATCTTAGAAAAGTGTGTGCTGTATGTCAGCTTGTTCACAGTTGTCAGCAGGGACCAGCACATACATACATACCTCCCCACACTGTCTGAAAATAGTAATGAACATTTTGAGGTCATCAGCTCCAGTTCTCTGCCTAAAAGGTGTGGGAAGTATGTGTGAACCCAAGAATCTGAATTCAAAGAGAACAAACCTCTGTTACTTCGTAAGAGCCTTCCTATAAGGTTCCTACAAAGAGAGGAGGCCTGGGACGCAGGAGTGGAGGTTTCTCCCCTCTGCACCCGGGACTAGGCATTCTTTTGGACCGGGTCACCAAAGAGCAATTTGCTGAAACAATTTAATTAACCCAAAATAATGATCACATTAAAGTCTGATTCCCTTAGCGTACTTAATTAAATAACACTGTAATTTTAAAAGTTAGAAAACAGAAAACTCAAGGTTTATATGCCATTTGAGGAATGGGTGAAAGCTTTAAAAATGCTCAAAGTGTGAAAAAACAGAAATCATATTCAGGCCACCCCAAAGAAATCTTCTCATTTATGAAATGCTGGAGTTTTCGCTGGAAAATGTGTTTGGATTCAGAGCGATTTGTTTTGCCACCCCTTTTAACATTTTTAGGACTTCTCAAGGAGCATAACAGGCCTAGTTTAGTTTGATATTCAGAACATATTTCAGTCTCAGTTACCAAAGTGAATATTGCTGGGTAAGCTGAGGCTGCCATTGGCAAATTTGGGAATTCAAGGAATGGATCATTTGGCAAATTAGCTTCTTTCTTTTGATGGGGTAAAGGTTGCATTTTCCCTCTCCAGGGAGGGGGAACTCCAGACACAGAGGAGCCATTCTGTTCACCTTCCTATCTTTCTTTCTCTTAGGAGTGGTGGTAGAAAATGTTAAGACTGTGCAGACTTTTCGCCTTGGTCTTTTGTCAATTTAGACAGGGCGGCAGGCGCTGTATGCTTTTAAACTGCAAGGTGATCCGTTGTTTGGGGTATAAATAATGAGGCAATGAGGAACACAGACTTCAGTCAGACGCACCTGGGGTTAGAGGCCCAGCTCTGAGGCTTGCTGGACACGTGACCTGGGAAATGGGCCCCGTTTCTCTGAGCCTCAAGTTTTCACCCCAAATGGGAAAAACACCCTTGTCGTGTGGGACTGCTGTTGGCGCTCGGCAGTCATGTGTATGCCCCACAGCGTGCAGCAGCAGACACACGAGACGTGTTCAGTAGCTGGCAGCTTTTGTTATTTCAGACAGGCTTTAAGAAGCTTATGCAGAGAAATGCATGAAAGGACTACACTGGAGCTTGCATTACTGGGAGGGTTTGAAAAGTGGGTGACATTCCTCAAATTCTATCCTTGACACGTTCTTTTTTAGATGATTAGCATTTACGATGCAGAGACAGAACAACTTCGTATAGGACCGTACTCCTGGACGCCATTTCCACATGTGGATTTCTGGTTGCAGCAAGATGACAAGCAAATACTAGAGGTGAGAGTTTACAGGCTGGGTAAGTCTTAAATCTCTGGACCCTGGTTTCCCCATCTGTAAGGAAAAAAAAGGGTTTAGACCAGGTCATAGCTGCTGCTTCCCCTTTTACTTTTTGGATGCCATTGACAGACCCCATTTAACTTGTGTATCAGCTGGGGATACGTCAAGTCCTGGGTGGAAATTTGTGTGGGTAAAGCAGTAAGCATTCAACTTTTTTCTTATTAATCCAGGCCCCCTCATTTCTTACGTATTTTACTATATATATTTGTGTCCAAGAACAAAGATACTTTGACATCTTTATCAAAGCAGGGGACAGCAAGGTGACTTCTCTCATGCCCACCATCTTGTGTTTTCAGAATCTTTCTACTTCGCCTCTGGCTGAGCCACCTCACTTTGTTGAACATATTAGATCTACCTTGATGTTTTTAAAAAAATACCCATCTCCCACTAACACACTGTTTCCTGGAAATAAAGCCCTACTCTACAAAAAAAATGAAGATGGCTTGTGGGAAAAGATCTCTTCTCCAGGAAGCTAAAAAACAGGAATTACCAAAGAAAGCACCTCTTTGGCCTGACAGAGACCACTGGTGGGGCTGGCACGAATCCAGATTTGGAACCTGCATCCATTGGGTCGTAGGCCTCCTTCCCTCCTCAGTGTCTTTCAAATGACTTTCAAAATAAAATCTTATTTTGGCAAAGGCATTTGTTGAGACTAACTTTTTGGTTTACTAAAAAGTTGATGTCCAGCTTTTTTTTGGTCAGTAACAAGGGGCAGACGAGACCCTACCTCCCACTGGTCTATAGGTAAGTAAGTCTTTTGTAATAACATTTATAAACTGAATTCACTGTTAACAATTTCAAGAACCTTTATTGAAACCAACATTCAAATAATATCTCAAGGGTGAAATGTTTCAGCAAAACCAGTTTTAACAATTCCAAATATATATAAAAACATGTAATTTTGTTAAAGGTGATTATTTACCCCTCCCCCATTTTATCTGCTATAATTCATTGCACCAAATAGGGAAGACTTTAATCATCTGCACCAAAAAAAAAAAAACACACACACACAAAAAACCCTGCATTTTAACAAGTGCCAAATGTCAAAAATCCCATCAAATCAGAGTATAATTATAGGCTTAATATGGTATAACTAAGGCTTCCAGTACTACAGTTCAGAAACCCAGTGTGAATTCCCCATTTTCAGGTCTCCCAAAAGTTTGACTCTGCTGGACTAAGAAGGCACAGGGGCCATTACTTACTACGAAGTGATGCAGTACTTCGGAAAAGTAGGAACAGGCAGTGTGAGTGAGCTTCTACTGACCTAAGCAGGGAGCCTGGCTGGGTCAGCATGGGCGTGCTCGGCTGGTTCGTGTTTCTGAGTTGGGCCCAGGTGAGCTGCCAGGACAGTAGAAGCTGCAGAAGCTTCAGTGGGAGACAAGTCAAAGGGGTACTTGCTTTCAGATTTTAACCAGGTGGGTGCTGTGCAGCACACGGAAGAGCAGGCTCTTAAGGGTGGCATCTATTGGGTTTTCAGCTACTAAACAGAAATGAGCACAGTCTGTACTTATGTGCCAATTTAAAAGCTTTACCAGTATTTAAAAATATATGGTCAGGAGGAGACTTTACATAGTTTCTCTTTACAAACAGTATATAAAGGGAGAAGTGGGCTTGTGGCAGAAGACAAGGCTGGACAGCAGCCTTGCCACAGCTCAAGTGGACACAGTCCTTACTAAGTCTCCAGGAAGAGCAGTAGCTGGGGAGGGTTTCTGATGCTCTTACTTACAATCCCACAAACACTGCTTTCCTTCAAGCCTAGCAGTCCCGTTGTATATTCAACTTGATCATACTAAAGACCGACTAACACCGACAGCAAAGGAAACGGCCCATCTCACCTCTGAAGTGTCGCAGAGAACCTGGAGAATGCTAATGAAAAGCTGTTTTACCAAAAAGTTGTCACGTGCAACCTCAGAGCAAGGGTCCAAGTAGTAGACACTTGAAGTGTTTTTTGTAAATAAAAAGCATTTATGGTAACTTAGGAAAAAGTTCCTGGTTGGTTCTACATTTACATGAAGTTAGACAAGCTGACTGCCCTCCTAGAAAGCCTACCTTTCAGGCACATAATTGTGCCAAAATCCCAGTGAAGCACAAATAACAATAATTTATATTAGTATGTGGCACAGTTCACATTTCCAATAGAACATCTTCCCTGAAACAATACTCAGTACAGTCTCAAACCACACAGTGAGTCTTATCTTAAGCTCTCCGCTCCTTCTACCTGTGGGTGGTCATCTTCTGGGTGTGGGGCCCCTTTCTGGAAGGCCTCGGTCTGGTGAGCGTGCTGAGGGCTGGGAGCCCCTGGGTGTCCCTCAGTGCTGCTGCTGGCCTCGAGGGTGATCTGCTCCGGCCCACCGGACAGGCGCTCCACCTTTTCTAAGTCTTCAATGTGGCTGACTGAGCTGGTCTCACTCAAAGCATCTGAACCTCGCAGGGACCTCTTAAAAGGCTTCTGGCCTACAGAAAGGGCAGACAGACCGCGCCAAGGCTCAGTGAGGAGACTTCCGCAACACACGCTGGCTGCGCAACAGATAACTGCTTTACTTCTGGACACGGCTTCAGCAGAAATCTTAACTACCGGCTCTGAGGTGTTGTAGGAGATGAGAAAACCGAGAGCTGCTAGCGTGACACCAACATGCTCCCCAGGCCAGGGAACTCTTAAGGTCATCTTCATTAGGAAACGCGCAGGAGGGTAAACACCACAGTGACAATGTCATCTTTCATTGTTGGGGGGAAGTTGGGGAAGAAGACCCCAACTTCCCGTTAGCATGCTACCGAGGGATTTCTTCAAGGCTGAATTCCACAGCCACCAAAATGGTTAAAGAGATGGCGGTAGTTGGTCTTAAATGAAGAGAAATAGACCTCGAGTTCAAGAACCCAGAAAACAAAGAAATATCTGAACTCAGCGTGGGGGGGGTCACTTACCTGGAAGCCTCTGCTTGGTGCGGCTGCCCGAGGGCGTTGGAGGCGGCGTGACTCCTGCACCTTGTGCTTTGTAGACGTATATGGGTTCCGTGGACTCCAGAGAGCCTGCGGGAGAGGAGAGGACTGGGTGGAAACGACAGGCACAGGCTGCCCTGGAAGACACCACCTGCCCTCACATAGCCTTGCTCCCCAATAACCTCTTTCCAGCCATTGAGCCTGCCACAGACCGGTGGAGACGAGCACTTATGAATGTGCTGAGCTAGAGAGAGCCGCCTCACAGGGCCAGCACTGCCAGCACTCGCCAGCAGTGCAGCATGAGCGCACCCAGGGAGCCAGGCCCAACAGGGAAATGTACTGTAGCCACAAGAAGTGGGTGCCTCTGCTGAAGGCTAAGGCTTGGGAGATTAGAAATCAGATTATCTTTTGCTTTCATGACAATGGAGTCATCGTTTCCTGGGGAAGAATGAAGGAAGGGGCTCGAGTGTAGGAAATTATTTCCTGGGTAGAACAGGAAAGGAGTCACAGACTGTTAACACCCTCCCCACATTCCAGCCGCTGGAACGCTTGCTGGCTGCCTGGTTCAGAATAAACCGTGCCAGCGCTCCATGCTTCAGTCTGCATTGCCACTTGCAAAAGCCATCCTCTGCTGGCGCAGAACACACGTGAAGATAAGAAGTATTAACCCTGAATCAAAATGCCCAAGACACAGCACCCTGAAAGTCTGCACGGCTGAGTAGGCGCATCCTGATGGCCTCGCGGTGGCAACAGTTGCAGAGAGCGGGTAGCTGCTTCCCTGCTATTTCAGCCGCCAGGGTGTGGGGGGAGGAGGACAGGGCACACCAGACCTTGTCTCCTCAGATGCCCAGCCCACACCCAGTGATGAAGAATGGGAACCAGGCCGGGCTTCTCAGTGCGAAGAGTGTTGGGACCCAAGGGCATCTGGTGAAACCTCCCAAGGTCATTGAGACCTGGGAGAAGCCTACGCCATCCTACCTGCTGTCAAGTTAAAAGTTCTTCCCTTCTGTAAAGCCTGGACCGGAGAAAACCAATTCAGCACGGAGCCCACTACAGGGATCTGCCGCAACACCCCCTGCAAGACAGGACCAGTGCTCAGGGCCACCTGGCCTCACGGCGGCACCCCCAGCCTGCTGCCCGTCGGGGGCCTCACCTCTTCCAGAAGCCGCTCTTCATTCGCCTTCTGCAGCTCGACCTGAGCTTCCTGAATGCCTTTCCGAACCACCTCTGTCATGTTTTCCAGAAGCTGCGGTTAAGACCAAGAAAGGCATTACTTGTTTAAGCTTCTTGCCTGGGACCCAGAAGAGCTAGTAACACGGCACTGAGGGAATATTTCAAAAGCAGGTCAATGAAATCCTGCATTGAAATGCCGGTGTAAAAAGAAAATAGAAAATCAAAGACAAGCGGATAAAATGCTCATAGAGGCCTAGGTGGACACACCTTGGTGACCAGCCTCATTTGGTAGGTATTCTTGAAAACAGAGAAGTCATAAAGTCAGGCTCAGCAAGGAATGAAGCTGGCTCCTCAGCCGCATGTCTCTCTCCTTTTACAGCAGTCTTACCTTGGTCCCTCTTCTCTCCTTTTGAGAGATTTTAGGGAAGTAATGATCTGTTTGGAGGATACCTGATCAGCCTTCCAGCCTGGTCCTCCACACTAGGGGACCCACAGCAGTAGGTCTATTCCTGGTGGGAAGTGCTGTAGGGAAGGGGTATGGGGGGAACCACACATCAAGAAGCCCCTGTTCCATTCACCCTCAGGACACAGCTCCAGAGCGGAAGTCCTCCCTGACCTTGGTGACAGGGGTGAATGTGCCTGTGTGTCCAGCTACCCGCCCTCTTCTCCAAGGCGGGGTTACTACACAGCGTGGCTATGTGGCTCTTTCCCCCTGAGCTTGTGAGATCACTGGGGCATGGGCTGTCCAACCCACTTGGCATCCCTGACACCTGGCACAAGGCCCAGCTTACAGAAAACATTGACAGACTTGAAGAGAGAATGAACAGACATCCCAAGGGCAGCTCCTTTCCTCGTGACCCCCGCTGTTTGGTGGACAAAACTCGGAAAAGGAATGAACACGGATGGGTGCTACGGACCCTGGAGTTCTCCTCTATCTCCCGGGCTGTGGCCGCAATGGTCTCCACGAGCTCAGCCACATCCATGTCCTCGCTCGCCATGCCGACATAAAGGCAGCTCTTCATGCTCTTATACTCAGGACCTGCAAAGGAAATGAGACAAACTTGGGTTCCCAAGTCCCCTGTCATGGGTGAGACGTGGACCTGCTCTCCTGTCCAGTGGCCTGACCACACACAAAGCGGTCTCCTCCATGGAGATTCTAAGGACAGAGAGAAAGGCCTGACAAGGCTGCAGAAGGGGAGGGAGGTCTCAGAACCCCACCTTCGCCCGGAACTCAGCCGGAGAGATGCTGACCCTCCAAGAGATAAGCCATCTTCTTTAAAGCCAGTTAGCAAATGTCCTTCCAAACCTCACAGCTGACTTATAAAAGTAATTACCTATTTTAAATGTTAGGTCAGATTCCAGTTCATTTAACTTTTTCACGAGTCCAGCGTGGATTTTTTCCCCTTCGGGATCTGATTTCAAACTGCTCTTATCATCATTAGCATGTTCATACCTAAAATAACATCAAACAACAGCATTTCAGCCTGAAAGATCAAATGTCTCTTCTGATACAGGATTAGAGGTGGAGTAGAAACCTCTAGATATTAGCAGGACAATGGAGTGGAACCAATGGGCAAAAGAACTACTGCCAGTGTCTCCAGACCACAAAGTTTCAGGAAGGCCACAGGTGTATAGATTGCCAGGAGTAAAGAGAAAGTCACAGGAAAGCCTTTTTTTTTTTTTTTTTTGAGGCAGGGTCTCACTCGGTGGCCCAGGCTAGAGTGCAGTGGCATGATCTTGGCTCACTGCAACCTCCACTTCCTGGGCTCAGTTGATCCTCCCATCTAAGCTTCCTGAGTAGCTGGGACTACAGGTGTGCACCACCACCCTGGCTAACTTTTGTAATTTTGTAGAGATGGGGTTTCGCCATGTTGTCCAGGCTGGTCTCAAGCTCCTGGTGAGTGATCTATCCTCCTGTCAGCCTCCCAAAGTGCTGGGATTACAGGCAGGAGCCACCATGCCCAGCCGAAAGCCTAAGTCTTTAGTTCCATGTAAGGTCTGGAAGTCTCATGTGCAATACAAAAAGAGGTTTGCCTCACCTCTGAAGGCGAGAGAAAGCAGCCACAGGACTGCGCCCACTGAACGAGAAAGGACAGGGGAGTTCTCTCTCCCCAAGAGCTGGGTTCTTTACTGATTTGCAATTCTCTATATGCCCTGGATAGTAACCATTGTCAGTGATATATACCTGTCGGCATCTTCTCCTAGGTAGCTGAGAGTCGGCACACACAGGCAGGACATTCAGCAACTCCCCTCCCTGAGTGCCATGGTGGGCCGAATTGCCTGCTTGCACTGTGCTTTTGTAAATGCCCAGAAAACTGAGTTGCATGTTTGTTAAGTATACTGTGACTACACAGTCATCTTGGATTTCTAAGGTGGTTCACAAAATGACCCACCCGTGTTCTTCATACAGAAAAGTCTCTAACATCAAGTGGCAGGCCAAGACTTTACCTGACAACCCCTATTCCAGGCCAGTTAGGGTCATCAACATATAGGAGACCTGCCGTTGCTTCCACTTCCTGCTTGAACTCTTCACGCAACTGGAGCGTAGAGCTCAGCACTGGCAGTTTGCTTTCTATGCAGGCTACGAGCTGATCCACATCCTCTCCCCGAGTTCCTAAAACTGAAGATGTTCACAAAATGTCAGAGAATGCTCACGAGATGGCCAATGACAAGAGGGCAGGGCTCCCTCTCCCACTACTGGGAAGGTCAAAAGCTCGAGGTACTCCAGTTACCTGGAGCCATGGAGATTAAGAAAAAAAGGCACTCAACCCAGACATGGAAGAATTAGGGTTAGAAACGACACAGCTGGCTGCAGCAGGTGTGGAGGGCCTCCCTCAACGACACACTCCAGGGTTAGAAATCACCCTTCCCACAGCAAGCCTACTTCAGGCAGGCTGGAGACATCACACCACAGGTTCAGCACAGAAGCCAGCCACAGATTCTATACACTCCTACGACGGAGAAAGGGAAGTACTGTGGTAGGCTGGTGTCCCCACACAGGAACGGCAGGGAGATGGTGACAGTGCCGGGCCTCAGGGCTCACTGGCTTACTTTTGCAGTGTTAGAGACTAAGCCTCTAGAGCTGTGGCCAGGCAATCCTTATAGTGGCCAGTGCTTTGGGAAGCTGAGGCAGGAGGATCACTTAAGGCCAGGAGTTCAAGAGCAGCCTGGGTGACATAGTGAGACCACGTCTCTATGAAAAATTAAAAAAAAAAAAAAAAAAAGATGTGGTGGTGCTCGCCTGTAGTCCCAGCTCCTTGGGAGGCTGAGGCAGGGGACTGCTTGAGCCCAGGAGGTCGAGGTTGCAGTGAGCTATAGTCAAGACACTGCATTCCAGCCTGGGTGACAAATGAGACCTTGTTTCTGAAAAAATAATAAAAACCAAAGCACAGATCCCCAGGCTCCACTCTAGACTCTCTGGAGATGGGCAGCCACTGGTTGTGTGTAAAGCTCCCGGGTGACTGTCACGCGCAGTGGGGAGTGAGAACCCTTGCAGTGGGAAACCGAAGATCACAAGACATCAAAATACAGGAATTCTGGCCTGGCCGACATGGTAAAACCCCGTTTCTACAAAAAATGCAAAACCTAGTCCAGTGTGGTGGCTCATGCCTGTGGTCCCAACTCCTCGGGGGCTGAGGTGGGAAGATCATTTGAGCCCAGGAGGTCAAGGCTGCAGTGAGCCATGATCACACCACTGCGCTCCAGCCTGGGTGACGGAGCAAGACCCTGACTCAACAGCAACAAAAAAGGAATTCAGGTGGTGACTTTTTTTTTGAGACGGAGTCTCCTCTGTCGCCCAGGCTGAAGTGTAGTGGTGTAATCTCAGCTCACTGCAACCTCTGCTTCCTGGGTTCAAGTGATTCTCCTGCCTCAGCCTCCCAAGTAGCTGGGACTATAGGCATGTACCACCAGACCTGGCTAAATTTTTGTCTTTTTAGTAGAGATGGGGTTTCACCATGTTGGCCAGGCTGGTCTTGAACTCCTGACCTCAGATGATCCGCCTGCCTTGGCCTCCCAAAGTGCTGGGATTACAGGCGTGAGCCACCAAGCCCAGCCAATTCAGGTGACTTCTGAATTCTCATTCTGATTCTGATAAGTTACATGGGAATGCTAATCTACCTAAATTTAGCCCAAAAGAAAAGGAAATGCCCCTCCAAAAAGAGATGCTAATGACTCCAGGAGGACAGAGTATCATAAGCGCAAGCCAATCCACCCAGCAGCCCCAGAACAAGAGCAAGGGATGTCTGGGCCTGGTTACCTGCTGCCGTCATCAAAGGGCTGAACCGCACACAAGTGCCCTCGGCTTCCAGATCCATGACCGTGAGGCCACTCGCAGGCACCAGTTGCTTCAGCTGTTCTCCCAGCTGTGAGGACAAAATGAACACCCTCCTGTAACGAGGGACTCAGAAGTCTTCAGAACCCACCCTCATCCGCTCGGCCCCAGACCAAAGAGGCTTCCAGAGAACTGGTTCCTTCTCATCTTTTGACTATCTCTGAATACTTAGAGCAGCTTTTTAAAAACAGTAAATTTTATGTTTTTTTCTTATTAATACAAGTTCACCGTAGAAAAATTTAGGAAATACAGGTAAAAAATAATAACAATGACCCACAGCACATTACTAAGCGACACCCACTGCTGACATGTGGTCTACCCCCAGTGTCACTTCTCTGAGTGGCAGGTGGGGTGTTGTAGTTGTTGCCATAAAACAGGCTACTCGACACTGCTTAGTAACCTGCACTGATTCATTTCGTTTATGATGACCAGTTCCCTTCTGCTTGAGACATTCAGCTCTATGGTCTCTCACAGCTGTGCTGAGCCCCACATGGGTGTACCAGGACTTATCCGCCAACCTGCTAGGCTGGGCGTGTCCAGCATTGGCTAGGACCGCTGCTGACGCCGTCCCACACTGTTCACAACATGCTTCAGACTCAAATTCTAGAGTTACTATACAGTGCCCAAAAAGCTACCAAAGCGCAGGCCTGGCTCCACACTGCCAGCTGCAGATGCTCGGCAGACTCTGCCTGGGGCTCCCGGCTGTGCTGCCCGGGCTCACCAGAACCCACCGCAGCTGCCCTGCAGCCCACATTTTGCCTGTTATCTCACAGCCTTATACGGCAGCAAGGAAAGTGAGGGAGCAATGCCGGAAGGACTTGCCAGAGGTGACCCAGCTCATGAGGCGGTAACAGAACGGGGACCAGAACCCCAGAGCAAGCCCAGCACTGGCAGGGCGGCTCCTCCTGTGGGCCTCAGTTCCCATACAGGAGCGTGCATCACCCTCACCAGCAGGTGGGACGGTGATGGGCCAGGACCTGAAAGGAAAGGCAGGCAGCTGCCATTCTCACCCAGCGATTCAGCGCGTCACACGAGTGCCTCTCCCGGCCAACTGCCGAAGGTGTCATGGTGGGCACTGGGACAGCTTTAAACACCGGATCTGACACCAAAACACAGAAAGGGAGTCACTTCCAGAAACACAGCTGACCAAAAACACCACCCTCCCAACCCTACTTCATTCCCATCCCAATACTAGCCCGAGGGCACTGACTCGTATTCCTGAATTCTCACGTATTATCTGACAGAGGGCTACGTTTCTTTTTCCTCATGATCTATGTAACACTTGAATACATTCACATAAAACAGAATTATTAATTTCATTTTTGAAAAGGTTTGCTTTCAAGGGATTTCAAGAGGAAACAGCAATTGTTGTAAGTTAGTAACCAGTCTCCCAAGCACCGTGTGAGGTCTGTGAGAGCCACGATCATCCAACTAGGCCTCACAGTGGGCGCCAACCCATGCAGGCACAGAGCCCAACACTGGAGACAGAAGGCAGGTAAGGGTTCTGCCATCTTGGAGCTGACATTTTAGTTGAGGAAACGGACCATAAAGAAAGAAAATCACTCATGTGGTTGTTAGTCACGAGAGAAGCTGGGGGCTCTGATAGAAAATGATGGAGTCCCTCAGGCAGGATAGGCAGGGAAGGCTCTCTGAGGAGGTGGATACTTAGTAGAGACTGAAATGGTGAGGAGGAGCTGGCACCAGAAGAGAGAAATGTGTGTGAGGCAGAGGGAACACCGAGTGTTACGCCCTTGCAGTAGGAAAGGGCAGAGTGTTCCTGCAGCGCGGAAAAGACCGGTCTGACTGAGGCACAATGAACGAGAGGGAGAGTGGAAGAGGGGAAGGCAGAGGGGACGTCGGGGCAGAGTGTGCAGGCCTCATGGGGCGTGGGAGAGCCTGGCCTTTGTTCCACTGAAACGGTAAGATACCTTTGGGCTCTGGGCAGGGAAGTGACACTGATACAGGAGTGCTGAGAAGGGAAGAACGTGGTCCCTTTAAATGACACAGAAGCAGGGAAGGGAAGTGCTGGGGAGATAAAGGCAGGTCCCTGGCGAGGGCTCCACCCCACGGACCTACGTGAGGACAGGCACTCCTGCCTTCCCCCACATGCTGCATTTCCCAAGACCACCCTGGCCCGCCACACCACCATCCTGGGCCTATAAAAACCTGAGACCCTAGTGGGCAGACTAAAGTGGCCGGATGGCAAGAGGAACACATTGGTGGAAAAAAGACACAAGGGGCTGGTCATCGAGAGCAGGCCGGCAGAAGAGCACCCCGACCGGCAAGCCAGCAGGCCATGGGCCAGCGGGATGAGGCGGGGTTTGGCCAGGGCCGCTGACCGGCCCAACTCCAAGGGAAAACTATCTCCCTCTGGCTCCCCCATTGGCGGAGAGCTACTTCCACTCAATAAACCTTGCACTCATTCTCCAAGCCCACGTGTGATCCCATTCTTCCGGCACACCAAGGCAAGAACATGGGATACATTAATCCCTCTGTCCTTGTGATAAGGAAGGGGTCTAACTGAGCTAAAACAAGCTGCCTACAGACGACTAAATTAAAAGAGCACACTGGAACACATGCCCACTGGGGCCTTAGGAGCTATAAAACATTCACCCCTAGATGCTGCCATGCAGTCGGAGCCCCACAGCCCGCCTGTCTGTATGCTCTCCTAGAGGTTTGAGCAGCAGCGGGGCATTGAAGAAGCGAGCCACACCCCCATCACGTGCCCTGTGAGGGGGACAAGAGAACCTTTCCAGTTTCAACACCATGTGACTTCCACTTATAACCCTCACTCTGCCAGGTGGAGAATGGTCTGGAATGGGCTGTGTAGAATGTATGAAAGTCAGAGATCAGTTGAGAGGGGACAATGGCCATCCAGGTAAAAAAATAATGGTGCCCTGGACTAGATTGGTGGCACTTGGGACATTGTTTAAAGATACAGACTCCTGGGTACAACCTACTGACTCAAAATATGTGGGAAGTAAGGCCCACAAATCTTTATGTTCAAGCAACTCTTTCTCAGCCATTCCAGCACTGGTCCAGCGACTGGCATTTGGGAACCCCTGGTTTAATCACCGCAAACTATCAGCAAAATACTAAGGCATTTCGGACTGAAGTTTTCATGAACATTATTACATTTTTCTGAAATGCTGGCTGAAGATTTTTCGCAATAAAAATATTTTGAACTATTTAACTTGAAATGGTATCAAATTCAAAGCCTTTAACACAGATATGAAAATAACCCTCTTTTAAAATTCACTGACCTGAGTCTGGTAATTCCTGGAAAAATCTGAACACCACCACTGGGGAGCTGAGCTCATCCTCCACCTGGAAGAATGAAAGTCTCATATCACCAAGTAACATTGAACTCCAGACACCTTCAAAATGAAATGCTGAGTTCAAAAACTCGCTTAGAGATGCTCTATTTGTAAATAAACACACTAAAAAGTTCAGAGATTAATTTCAGTTGCTAGAAAAACAAAAATCAAATGTTTAGTAAAATTCTGAAAAATAACTATGAGCCAGCCCCTGAAAGCACACTGTGAATTATAAGATAGCTGACACTGGTACATTGAAATTAAAGCATGGGAAAATTTTAATAAGGGATAAACATAGGTCTAACATTAAAGATTCAAATCAGTAAGAAGCAGTGAAATTAGACTCAGTGCTGAGAGAGCCCATGCTTTCAAGAATCCCAGAAATTATGCAAGATTTATTGAAACTTAAACTTTTTTTTTTTTAGAGATGGGGTCTTGCTATGTTGTCCAGGCTGGTCTTGAACTCTTGGCCTCAATTAATCCTCCTACTTTGGCTTTCCAAGTGATGGGATTACAGGCGTGAGACACTGTGCCTGGCCAACTAGAAGTTTTTATATTCACAGGAAAAAAGGGGGAAACAAGTACTTTCTTCCCCTTTGTAAAACTTTTGGAACAAGATGCAAGTCCTGCTGGAGATGTAGACAAGCACAGCTGAGAACTGGATCTGTGTATTTTCTAATATATTTACTTATTATTAAAGACAGGCCCCAGACGACTAACTTCATTAGTGAGTTTCCTAACAGTTGAAAACATCCACTGCATTATGTATTATGATAATCCAGCAGCGAGTTCCTGTTCTGCATCAAACAGTATACCCTGACCTGGTCAAGCCATGGGGTAAGGGTACCGTAAACAGCCATGTCCTTGGCAGGCTCTGTGGTACTGCAGGGGCATGTGGGCGGTCCTGGGGGAGAAGATCTCTAAGCATCCAACAATCCCAGAACTATAGCTCTAGTCATAAAACTTCTGTTCCAAGGCTCTTCGAGTGTGATGACTCACTGGTAGGGCCTCAACAGGAAATGCTAACTTGGAAAGGCAAGAAGCAGCGGCCCAAGATCTTTTCTACTAACTTTTCAAAGGACCGTGTGGACAGGATTCAGATCAAGCAGGATGTGAATTCAAATCTGCCAGTTATTTACGGGGCCAGTCCTGTGCTAAGTGCCTTCACATCCGTCATCTTTCACTTTCACAGACAAATAAAACGTGATACTTTTAAAAGGTATGGCGGTGGGGGGGGAGGTGCTTCATATTTAAATAGGGGGGCAAGTTCAATAAGCAAGTAGGAACAAAAAGGCAACAAAATCACCCACCCATTCTCCCATCCTCAGCTAGGAGATGGCAGAGTGAGGTGAGTGCCAAGACTTCTATGAATATTATGATCACTTTTCTTTCTTTGAACTCAGTGGTCTCAAATGTCAATGTGTGTAAGAAATACTGTACAGGGTTAGAGACACTCCTGGTTCTAGCAACGTGATAGACTGAGTAGATACTGAAGTTGTCAATTCTGAATATCTGAAATACTGGATTAAATATGACCAAGAACCAAAAAAAGGTTAAACCATGGCTGGGCTCACACACACAAAAAGGTGAATCCACAAAGAGGAAACAGAAGGACGACTGTCAGCTGAGTGGCAGGGGATGGGGGCATGTCTGGGGCCTGGCACTGGGCTTTCAGGGCTAGGGTCTTGGGTGTTAATGCCAGGTGAGGGGCAGTGGTGAGTCTGTATAAGGCCTTTACAAAGCTTCTATAGGAAAGACAAACAGATCTGATTTCAGATAGTAATAAGAGTGATGAAGACGACCCAAGGGATGGAGTGACATCTGACGGTGGGAGGGTATCTTAGGGTGGTCAGGAAAGGCCTTTCTGAAGAGGTGAGATCTGAATTAAGATCTGAAAGGTAAGAAACCAGTCATTAGAAGAATTGGGGCTGGGGAGGCTGCGCGCGGTTCACGCCTGTAATCCCAGCACTTTGGGAGGCTGAGGCGGGAGGATCATGGGGTCAGGAGTTCAAGACCAGCCTGGCCAACATGGTGAAACCCCGTCTCTACTAAAAATACAGAAATTAATGGGCATGGTGGCGCGTGCCTGTAATTCCAGCTACTTGGGAGGCTGAGGCAGGAGAACTGCTTGAACAGGGAGCCAGGAGGCGGAGGTTGCAGTGAGCCGAGATCGTGCCACTGCACTCCAGCCTGGGCTACAGAGTGAGACTCCATCACAAAAAAAATAAAAAGAATTGGGGGTGAGGGAGCGGGAAACGGTGTTTCCAGGCAGAGAGAAGAGCATGTACAAAGGAGACTGTTGGGAGGGTTAAATGAAATAACGCATGTAAGGTACTTAATACCACGCATGCATTTCACAAGCAGCAGCTGGGACGGTGGTGATGACAGTGATGACGATGATGACAACGATGACTCACAGGCCCTAACACCTCATGGTGTTAGCCAATTATTGTATCCTCTACTGAGAAAACAGCCATTGGAAGAAGGGACAGAGCAGGCTTTCTACCTGGGCCAGTGTGGCCTACAGAGATGCTCCAACACGACTGGTGATTAGCACCACTGGGTCCCCCGATTTGAGAATGAGGGAGCAGCAATGGCTGAGGAAAAGCTGAGTGCGCTCAGCACGGCAGGGGCAGGAAAGCAAACAGGCCCAGCACTGGCTGGGTTCCTAACAGCTCGCTCAAGCCAGGCCGTAATTTGCTTCTCTGTTTGCAATCAGAGGAGTCCAACCAACATACTTTCTTTGACAGTGGAGCTTGCAGGCCTGGAAAGAATATGACTCAATGTCACAGGGTCACCCTGTGGCACTGCTTAAGAGTAGGGCCCAGGCCTCTGAACTTAGATTCATCCCTTCTGCTTTTCCAGTGGTCCCCTTCCTCGTCCAAGGCTAGAACCCCCCACCGAGCTAGAACTCGGGTCAACTGGCTCCAGACTCTCACTCAGAAGGCAGAGTAGACACACCCCCTTCAACAAAACCATGCATTTTTTTTCTTCCTTGAGACAGGGTCTCTGTCACCCAGGCTGGCGTGCAGTGGCACAATCTCAGCTCACTGCAATCTCTGCCTCCCGGGTTCAAGTAATTCTTTCACCTCAGCCTCCCCAGTAGCTGGGACTACAGGTGTGTGCCACCACGCTCAGCTACTTTTTGTATTTAAACCAAACCATGTTCTAAAAGAAAAATAAACTCTACTGACTTGAACCCCAAATATGCTCAAATGTTAGTTGTAAACTTAAGCATACCTTGCAGAATTGTCAAAGAAACACTCAGTGAACCTATTTAAATCAGAATTTGACATATATTTCCTGAAGTTCTAAAATACAATGAAGCAAAACACAAAAACAATCAAACCTGAACTGATCCTCATTCTCTCCTAAATCCTTATTTCCTTGTTTAGTTATGCCTAGGGAGCAACCTCTGTTGGATTCACCTCAGGAAGGTATCAGAAGACAAGAGCAGGGCCATTTCCTTTTCCCTTTCTCCCCCTTCATGCAAATGAAAACTGATGGCAGAAGGTTTCAGAAAGAGAAGCCCAAAGCATTCTGAGGCACACAGTGAGTTTTCATTTTGGGAAGATGAGTGTGCTCAAGGCCTTGGGCAGCTGAACTCAATGGTGTTTATCTTTGTGCAATTCTGAACTTTAACACAATAAATGAAGTCTACGAAAAGCATCGTAGGAATTAAACATTGTATGGTTCACATTTCTTCGCTTCAGGCTCACGGCATAAATATAGGCAGTTTATTGTTGTTGTTGTTGTTTTTACCCGAGCTGACACAATTCCACTGAAATGTGGAGAAAATCATTCTAAAGTTCTAAAATCATTCTAAGTTGCCGAAGTTTAAAAAAAGTTACGTTTTCAAAACATATGAAATTATATACTATACCAAGATTTTGATGTAATTCACTTTCTTCAAATTTTCCTGCAACCGTTGACTCTGCAAATGACAAAAAATAGCACGTGTAATTAGACGGACACGGGATATGAAGAAGTGGTTTTCACCAGGGGCTGTGGAGGTCTGTGAACATGGATGTCAGGCAAAGTCACCTGCGACTTGGTGGTTTCTAAGTTCAGCCACCCGTTTTTGTATTTCAACATCTGTAAATATTCACCAATCTTTCATTTAAAAGTTACACTAGTAATTCAAGAAAAGCAATTTCTAATAAGACACAGAAATCTGTAGTATTTGCAGTGTAAGTCTTTCATTCAAAAGCTACTGAGTATAAACACGTGCAAGGCACAGTACCAAACACTGGGGGAGACCAATGACAAATGAGAAGATGCAGCGCACTCAAGAGCTGGTGATAAGAGCATGATGCTGCCACTTACCACCTGTAGGACCACGGGTAAGTCACTTCATCTGCCAGTCACCAGCTATTTAACCTGTCTGTGCTTCAGTTCCCTCAATTATAAAATGGGGAGGACAGTATGTATCTCACGTAGCTGTGAGGATTAAATGAGTTGATATGCAACACAAGTGCTTAGGAACGCGGTCTAGAATGTAGTGTCACTAGACTGATGTCTCAATCCCAGGTCCCTCATCACTAATCGTATCTAACTCATGGGATTGGAGTACATTAATTAAACAGATACTCACTGAGTACTGGACAGTAGAAAGTCCCTCAAGAAATTCCTTTTTTTCTCCAAGAAAATTAATTCTGAATACACTGACATGAGTGGAACTTACATTCTAGTGAAGCTGCAGGATCAAATGAGATGATGCATGGAAGTACTTCGTGGTGCCTGACACTGAGGTGTCAATAACTACTGAAGAAGAGAAACAAGAGAAGAAAGAGGAGGATGAGGAGGCGAATGCTGATTTGCGCTCTCAGGAAATGTACCCTCCACTGTGGACTATAAGGCATGGCTATATACAGATGACCATGTCTGCCAAATGTCCATGCAGTTTAACACATGCATTTAGCCTGTGAGTCGGCAGCAGGACAGCATTCAAATCCTCAGAAGTATACGGTTCTGCCTGCAGGAAGATGCCAGAGCTGTGCTCACCTCAAGGGTTTGGTAGTTAATGGCATCATTCTGCACTCCATAGCCAAGGGGAATTGAAAAAATCTCCGAGTACCTAAACCGTCTCTAAATTAAGTTATTAAGGCTTCTCTTTCCTAAGAACCACATCTCAAGAAGTGAGCTAATGGCACAGTGAGACACTTTTCAAAAAATGCACCACTTTTGTAAACATAATAAGCATCAATCTTTTTTCTTTTTTTTTTTTTTTGAGACAGGGTCCTACTCTATCGCCTAGGCTGGAGTGGAGTAGTGCAGTAGTGCTATTTGGGCTCACTGCAACCTTGACCGCCTGGGCTCAAGTGATCTTCCCACCTCAGCCTCCTGAGTAGCTGGGTTTGCGCCAATACAGCTGGGTAATTTTTGTATTTTTTGTAGAGACAAGATTTCGCCACGTTGCCCAGGCTGGTCTTAAACTCTGGGGCTTCAGTGATCCACCTGCCTGCGCCTCCCAAAGTGCTGGGATTAGAGGCATGAGCCACTGCACCCAGTCCAGAGCATAAATCTTAAAACTATTGAACTATCCTAACATATGATGAACAAATGGACTACTGCTAGAGCACTATGAAAATACTTGTTTTTCGTGTGTGTGTGTGTGTGTTTTAGATGGAGTCACCCAGCCTGAAGTGCAGTGGCACGACCTTGGCTAACTGCAACCTCCACCTCCCAAGTTCGAGCAATTCTCCCTGCCTCAGCCTCCTGAGTAGCTGGGACTACAGGCGCCTGCCACCATGCCTGGCTAATTTTTGTGTATTTAGTAGAGACGGGGGTCTCACCATGTTGGCCAGGCCAGTCTCAAACTCCTGACCTCAGGTGATCCGCCCACCTCAGCCTCCCAAAGTGCTGGGATTACAGGTGTGAGCCACCGCACCTGGCCACTTATTTTTCTTAAATATAGAAATGATACTAGAGGAAGTGCCAACTCCCCAAGAATATATTTAAAACAAAGATTTCAACCCACGTGCATAATTTACTACATGAACAGACACTACAGAAAGAGCTCTACCTGTATTCATTCCTCGAGCCATCCTGGCAATCCTGGGTCATATATTTCACAAGTAAGAAAACGGAGGTGACGCACTTCTGAGCTTAGGTAGGGCTCAGCTCTAACCCTGAGTAAATATGACCTTGGTGTTTTTCTTTTTTTTTTTTTCTTTTTGAGACAGAGTCTCACTCTGTCGCCCAGGCTGGAGTGTAGTGGCATGATCTCGGCTCACTGCAAGCTCCACCTCGCGGGTTCATGCCGTTCTCCTGCCTCAGCCTCCTGAGCAGCTGGGACTACAGGCGCCCGCCACCACACCGGGCTAATTTTTTGTATTTTTAGTAGAGACGGGGTTTCACCATGTTAACCAGGATGGTCTCGATCTCCTGACCTTGTGATCTACCCGCTTCAGCCTCCCAAAGTGCTGGGATTACAGGCGTGAGCCACAGCACCCGGCCTGTTTTTTTGCTTTTTAAATGCTATGATCTGAATATTTATGTCCCCACAAAATTCCTTTGTTGAAACTTAATCCCAAATGAGTTGAGGCCTTTGGGAGGTGATTAGGGCGGGCAAGAGGATGGAACCCTCATGAACAGGATTAGTGACCTTCTGAAAGAGGCTCAAGGGGCTGTGTTCACCCCTTCTGCCATGTGAGGCCACATGCAAGGCACTATCTATGAGGAACGGGCCCTCACCAGACATGGAATCTCCTGGCACCTTGATCTGAGACTTCTCACGTCCAGAACTGTAAGCAATAAATGTCTGCTGTTTATAAGTTACCCAGTCTAAGGTATTTTGTTATAGAAGGTTGGTCTAAAACACTGAAATATAGCATAATTATGTATTTTTCACAATTAGAACACACCTAAAATGGAGAGAGAATTAGAATTGTCCCTAAGAGCCCTGCAATTTGGGAACCCAAGCCAGCTGGTTTTCAAAATATCCATGCCCTCCCATAACCACCCTGTAACCTTCCCATTCCTTCGCTGTAGTCAGTCAATTAACCCACCCCTCCACCTTTTGCACCCTTCTCCACTCCTTGGAAGTCATCTGTGACTTCTTTTCTGATCCCATGCTGACAATGGTGTTCCTTTTCATCTGATTTCATCGGCACACAAATGCTGGGACAGACAACCCAGCCCTTTCTCCCAGAACTTTGAACAAGAAAGATTTACATGCAGGGCAGTTAGTCACTGGCTCACAAGACAGTCAATCCAGACAACAACATTCTGGATGGAAGGTACAGAAATGAGACGTTTCTCTGTCTCTGCTGTGGCCAAAGAGTCTTTCATTTAAATGTCAGGCTTCTACTCACCAGTTGACAGGCATGCTTGATCCTCTCCACAATCCCATCAAGTCCCAAGTATTGTAAAGACAACCACAGAGGGAGGGCACGGAGTTTGTCTGCGGGCTTATTTGATGTAAGACCAGCAACTAAAGTCTAAAAAAGTCAAAAGAGGTTTATTAATCAAAGCCACTGCCATCTCATAATAGAACTAACCAGCTACCATTTGCTACCACTTAGTATGGGCTAGATGCCATACTAGTCACTTGGCTTACATTTTCCATCTGATCTTTCAACAACTCTAAGAGCTAAGTGTTCTAGGTAACTTCACTCAGAGACTTCGGTTTGTCCAAAGGTTCACAGCTCAGGAGTGGCAAAGCCAGGAAAAGCCAGTAGAAAACCCAGATGGGTCACATCCCAGAACCTAGGAGACTCCCCACTTCGAAGGTAGCTCTGAGCATCCTCAAACACCTGGCCATTATTTGCTGAGCAAGACAGCAGACAGTGTTTTAGTAGAAATCACTTAAACCTTATTTTGCATGCTGACTTATATCAAGAACCATACAATTTTTTTTTTTTTTTTTGGGTGACAGGATTTTGTTTTCACTCTGTTGCCCAGGCTGGAGTGCAGTGGTGTGACCATAGCTCACTGCAGCCTTGATCTCCAGGGCTCAATCAGCACTCCCACATTAGCCTCCTGAGTAGCTGGGACTACAGGCTCACACCACCATGCCTAGCTAATTCTTTAGTATTTTTCTATAGAGATGGGGTTTCGCCGTGCTGCCCAGGCTGGTCTCAAATTCGGGCTCAAACGATCTGCCTGCCTCAGCCTCCCAAAGTGCTGGGATTACAGGCATGAGCCACCACGCCTAGCCCACAACTACAATTAAAAAAAAAAAATGTGGTTGGGTACAGAGGCTCACACCTGTAATCCCAGCACTTTGGGAGGCTGAGGCAGGCAGATCACCTGAGATCGGGAGTCCAAGACCAGCCTGACCAACATGGTAAAATCCCATCTCTACTAAAAATACAAAATAAGCCAGACGTGGTGGCACGTGCCTGTAATCCCAGCTACTTGGGAGGCTCAGGCAAGAGAATCACTTGAACCCAGGAGGTGGAGGTTGCAGTGAGCCAAGATCATCTCACCATTACACTCCAGCCTGGGTGACAGAGCGAGACTCCGTATCAAAAAAAAAAAAAAAAAAGTTACAACCTATTGGACAATGTGGATCAGGAGGCTAAAAATTCCCCCACTCAGTCATTCCACATCTGGGAACCTATTCTAAGGAAATAATGAGAAACACAGAAAGACGTTCACTGCTTCGTTATTTCAGTAACAGAATCTGAAAACGTCCTGTAAGTTCATAAATGGAGAATAATTAAATTGTGACAGAATATTAGGCAACCATAAAATGTCACTAAAAAAAGTCTCACAAGTTACTCTTTAAAAAAATGAAATAGAAGTGAAATTAAGGGTATTTTTCACTTTTTCTTGTATTTTTCTGTATTTTGCCCCCAAAGCCAGTAATGTGTATTAGCCACACCCACTCCCTCCCCAGGGAGGGGAAACTGACCAAGGCAGGGTCATCGTGTTTATACAGTGTCACTGCAGGAACAGCTGGCAAACCCAGCCACGGGCCAGGAGTCATCGTCATGCTATCGCATTTGGTTGCAGCCTACCAAAACAAGAACAACTCTTCATTAGATGATCAGCATACACAAACCCAACACCCTCTTCCATTCATAAAAACTGTGAAGAGCTATGAGGGACTGAGTGATTTTAAATTCCTTCTTAAAAACACCAATATTCAGTAAATCAACAACATACCAGCACTGATGAGGAGACATAACCCAGAGCCAATGTTGCCAGATTCACACTGGAAGAAAAAACACCAGCCTAAGAACTAATTAATGTTGCTTATTCACTATGTACTTAAAAAAATAAAGGTTGTGCTGTTGCAAGTTGACACTTAAATATCTTTTAAATGTGTTATTAGCTTTTATAACAGCAAGAGAAGATGTGCTTTACACAAATGAAGGAAAATCCTGAAAACGCACTTTAATAAAAATGTGTCTCAGGAACTATCCCTGCTCATTTAGTATAATGGGAGTATTATTCTCTTTCATGGATCTCATTTTCCAGTTATCATTACTTACGGATCAAAAAGAAACCTCCCTGTATGATGTGGTGGATATGGGCTACTCTGGCTGCCCACATCGGTTCCCCCTGCTTCTCTTAATGGCCCTCCAACAGCCTTCTGGGGCGCCACCCCCATTTCCTACAGCAGAACATGAGCTTTGTGGGGAGGAGACACCACTATCTGCTCCAGAGGAGGGCAAAGAACCTGAACTATCAGAGGATTACTTCTCGCTGGCCACAGTGGCTGGTTCAATATGAGACTTGTTAGGACTTCCAGCTGACCACGAAGCTGGAAAGAAGGCTGGAGTTTCTGCAGCTACTTTGCACTGTAACAGGAGGAACTGTCCACAGAGAGAGGAAACCAAGCCCAGTGCCTGTAACTGGGGGAGCAGAGGTGGGAGTAAGACACTGAATCCTGGTTGATGTCGTGCCTGAGGCAGTCCTGGCACTGCTCTTCGTAGTTACATGAGCCAATAAGATCTCTTTCGGCTTAAGCCAATTTGGGTTATTTTGTGATCTGTGACCCAAAGAGCCCTTCGTGATAAATGTCACCAAAATGAGAGCATGGATGTCCAGTCCTCATGAGGACTCTGCAGGCCCGAATGGAGCCACCAGCCTGACCGCCAGCTTACCCCTCCACATGAAGCCATATGCCATACTGCTCACAGAGTTCTTTCAATCTCCCAATCTTGTCTGTGTGTCCTACTGCTGCAGTTCCTAGGATAAAACAAATCAGGGCATTAAAAGGAACAAATGTTTTCTAAGGCTTTATACCTTAAGCACTTTTATATACACTATCGCCCTAGGAGGGAAGTGACTTATTTTATTGAGATTTTCTTTGTGGAAGGACTTAAAATCAGTGTCTGCAAGTTGATTTATTACAAGCTTTGAGGAGCATGTAAACTCTATTACATGTATCTAATGTTATTAAAATCTTTTATATACTTATTTTCTATCTACTTGATCTGCTGCCTCATGAGCAATATATTCAAATCCCCCACTAAGACTGTGTTTGTCAATATATACTTGTGTTCTATCAGACTTTTCCTTTAGCTTTCCTTTATATATTTTAAGGTTATGCTCACAAGCACTCATAACCGTTATTTCATTTTTTTTTTTTTTGAGACGGAGTCTCACTGTCGCCCAGGCTGGAGTGGCATGATCTCAGCTCTGCAGCCTCCACCTCCCACGTTCAAGCGCTTCTCCTTGCCTCAGCCTCCCAAGTAGCTGGGATTACAGGCACCCGCCACCACGCCCAGCTTATTTTTTTGTATTTTTGGTAGAGATGGGGTTTCACTATGTTGGCCAGGCTGGTCTCCAACTCGTGACCTCCTGATCTGCCCGCCTTGGCCTCCCAAAGTGCTGGGATTACAGGCTTGAGCCACCGTGCCCGGCAGGTATAACTGTTATTTCTTTTAGGAGATTACATCTTTCATCAATATGAAGTCTGTTTTATCCCACACTAATATTGCTATGGTACTTTCATTTTGTCAGCATTTGTCCAACATGAACTTTTCCACCTTTTTAATTTATTTTATTTATTGTCACTTCCTGGATTATTTTGATTTAGATATGCCCTTTATAAAAATCATATAGGTGGGCTCATGTCTATAATCCCAGCACTTGGGGGCCTAGGCAGGCGGATCACGAGGTCAGGAGATCAAGACCATCCTGGCTAACACAGTGAAACCCCGTCTCTACTAAAAATACAAGAACAAAATTAGCCAGGCGTGGTGGTGGGCATGAACCCGGGAGGCAGAGCGTGCTGTGGGCCAAGATCGCACCACTGCACTCCAGTCTGGGCGACAGAGTGAGATTCCATCTCAAAAAACAAACAAAAAAAACCATACAGATGAATTTGTTTTTTTTCTACCCAGGTTCTTTGTAATACAGAACGTGCATTCTGAAGCCAGCTTAAGCATATTAAGCACTTTCAGCCACTCCCTTGGTAACTGATGACACTACAGATTTTGCTGGGGAGATCCCTTTTCAGAGAGAGCTTAGGTAAAACGTGGAGTCAGGCATTCCCCCAACCATCCTAAATTTCCACTTAGCAGCAAGCCAACTAATAAGATTTCAAACCCTCACCAACGCCCTCAACAAACACAGCTAAAGAAAGTGGTTCTTTTGTAAGGTCTATGCCAGGAAAATGGCTGAAAACTTTTTTCCCTCACACCCAAATCTACCTCAAATTAAAAAAAAAAAAAAAAAAAAATCTTAACAGACACATTTAGTTTAGCTGAAACAAGATCAAACGTCAATGCATGGGCTGTGCCACAGGCTCTTCCGGCAAAATAAAAGCATACTGCTGTGTGTTAGTGCCTGGGTCGCATTCAGATTCTCTTTTTATATTTCTTGGCAACATCTGGTGACTAAACCTTGAGATGTGTCTTCTGGCACCTGCAACATAGTAACACTGGCAAGTCACTAAGTCACATGCAAACTGCAGCCCCTCCAGTTTATCACGTGATTTATTATGGGTGAATTTGTGTTTTTAAACAACAATAAGGCAGGAAGTGATGGTTTTCTTGCTGGCAATAAAGTGAATACTTATGTGGTTTTTCTATTTTGTCTTTTTTTTTTTTTTGAGACAGAGTCTTGCCCTGTTGCCCAGGCTGGAGTGCAGTGGTGCGATCTCAGCTCACTGCAATCTCCACCTCCTGGGTTCAAGTTACTCTCCTGCCTCAGGCTCCTAAGTAGCTGGGATTACAGGCACCCACCACCACAACCGGCTAATTTTTATATTTTTAGTAGAGACAGAGTTTCACCATTTTGGCCAGGCTGCTCTCGAACTCCTGACCTCAGGTGATCTTCCTGCCTTGGCCTCTCAAAGTACTGGGATTACAGGCATAAGCCACCGTACCCAGCTTAAATAAGCAGTTTTACTGTAGTTTTTTTTTTTTTTGAGACAGTCTCGCTCAGTCGTCCAGGCTAGAGTGCAGTGGTGCAATCTTGGCTCACTGCAACCTCCGCCTCCCCAGGTTCAAGCGATTCTCCTGCCTCAGCCTCCTGAGTAGCTGGGACTACAGGTGCGCACCACCACAACTGGCTAATTTTTGTATTTTTAGTAGAGACGGGGTTTCACCATATTGGTCAGGCTGGTCTTGAATTCCTGACCTTGTGATCCGCCTGCCTCAGCCTCCCAAAGTGCTGGGACTACAGGCATGAGCTGCCAAGCCTGGCCTACTGCAGTATGATTTACATGCAATAAAACTCACTCATGTAAGTACAAAATCCAATGAGTTTTGACAAATCTATAGAGCATGTAACCACCAATATAATCAAGATTTAGAATACTTCCACCAACCCCCAAACCCCGTCAACCCTACTATAATTACCCTTTCCCCGACTCCTCACTGCCTGGAAAATCCTGATCTGCTCTGTCACTGTCGTTTTTTGCCTTTTTTTCTTTTTTTTTTTGAGACGGAGTCTCGCTCTGCCGCCCAGGCTGGAGTGCAGTGGCACAGTCTCGGCTCACTGCAAGCTCTGCCTCCTGGGTTCACTCCATTTTCCTGCCTCAGCCTCCCGAGTAGCTGGGACTACAGGCACCCGCCACCATGCTCGGCTAATTTATTTTTATTATTTTATTATTTTATTTTTAATAGAGACGGACTCTCACTCTGTCACCCAAGCTGGAGTGCAGTGGCACGATCTCATCTCACTGCAACCTCTGCCTCCCAAGTTCATGCCATTCTCCTGCCTCAGTCTCCTGAGTAGCTGGGACTACAGGCACTCGCCACCACACCCAGCATATATTTTGTATTTTTAGTGGAGACAGGGTTTCACCGTGTTAGCCAGGATGGTCTCAATCTCCTGACCTTGTAATCCACCCACCTCGGCCTCACAAAGTGCTGGGATTAGAAGCATGAGCCACCATGCCCGGCCTAGTTTTGCCTTTTATAGAATTTCTTATCAGTGGAATCATCCATTATTGTAACTTTTGTAGAATTTCTTATCAGTGGAATCACTCATTATTGTAAGTTTTGAGTCTGGCTTTTTGTATATGCTTTTGAAATTCATTCACGGTAATATGTATATCAGTAGCTCTATCTACTGCTTAGTTGTCCATGAGCTGAACATAGCACAATTTGTTTATCTGTTTATCCATTTACCAGGTGAAGACACTGGGGTTATTTCAGTTCTGAACATTTGCATACAAGTCTTCTTCTTTTTTTGAGACAGAGTCTCGCTCTGTCGCCCAGGCTGGAGTGCAGTGGCCGGATCTCAGCTCACTGCAAGCTCCGCCTCCCGGGTTTACGCCATTCTCCTGCCTCAGCCTCCCGAGTAGCTGGGACTACAGGCGCCCGCCACCTCGCCCGGCTAGTTTTTTGTATTTTTTAGTAGAGACGGGGTTTCACCGTGTTCGCCAGGATGGTCTCGATCTCCTGACCTTGTGATCCGGCCGTCTTGGCCTCCCAAAGTGCTGGGATTACAGGCTTGAGCCACCACGTCCGGCCAACAAGTCTTCTATTTTTTAGAGAAAAGGTCTTGCTTTGTCACCCAGGCTGGAGTGCAGTGACACTATCATAGTTCACTGCAGCTTTGACCTCTTGGGCTCAAGCAATCCACCCACCTCAGCCTCCCAAGCAGCTGGGATTACAGACACCTGCCACCACGCTGGGCTAATTTTTTTCTATTTTTTGCACATATGAGGTCATGCTATGTTGCCCAGGCTGGCCTCAAGGGATCCTCCCACCTTGGCCTGCCAAAGTGCTGGGATTACAGGCAGCATACAAGTCTCTGTGCGGAGATATGTTTTTATTACTCTTTATTATTATATGGCAATTCTATGTTTATTTACTTTTTTTTCCTAGCCAGTAAAGTGACTTGAAAATTCCATGTTCAGCTTTTTGAGGAAGTGCCAAGCTTTTCCAGAGTTGCTGTAACAACTCACATACCCTGCATTTGACGTTGTATTTGCATTTTACTTGCTCCAGGTCCTCCACATCCTCACCAGCATTTGACCTTTTTTTTTTTTTTTTTTTTTTTTTTGAGACAGTCTCACTCTGTTACCCAGGCTGGAATACAGTAGGGCTATCTGGGCTCACTGCAACTCCGCCTTCTAGGTTCAAGCGATTCTCCTCCCTCAGCCTCCCAAGTAGCTGGGACTACAGGCAAGCACCACCACACCCAGCTATTTTTGTATTTTTAGTAGAGACAAAGTTTCACCATGTTAGCCAGGCTGGTCTCCAACTCCCAAACCCAGGTGATCTGCCTGCCTCAGCCTCCCAAGGTGCTGGGATTACAGGCATGAGTCACTGTGCCTGGCCTGACATTGTATTTTAAAGAATTTTTTTTTTTTTTGAGGCGGAGTCTCGCTCTGTCGCCCAGGCTGGAGTGCATTGGCCAGATCTCAGCTCACTGCAAGCTCCGCCTCCCGGATTCACGCCATTCTCCTGCCTCAGCCTCCCGAGTAGCTGGGACTACAGGCGCCCGCCACCTCGCCCAGCTAGTTTTTTGTATTTTTTAGTAGAGACGGGGTTTCACCGTGTTAGCCAGGATGGTCTCGATCTCCTGACCTCGTGATCCACCCGTCTCGGCCTCCCAAAGTGCTGGGATTACAGGCTTGAGCCACCGCGCCCGGCCTTTTTTTTTTTTTTAAGAAAGGGTCTCACACGGTCACCTAGGCTGGTGTATGGTAGTGCAATCTTGGCTCACTGCAACTGCAACTTCTCTCTCCTGGGCTCAAGCCAATCTCCCTCCGCAGCCTCTCCAGTAGCTGGGACTATAGGTGCACACCACCACACCTGGCTACTGTTCAGTACTTTTTGTAGAAATTTCCTAGGGGTTTCGCCATGTTGCCCAGGCTGGTCTCGAACACCTGAGGGCAAGCGATCTTGCTGTCTCAACCTCCCAAAGTGCTGGGATTACAAGCATGAGCCACCTGTAATTTCTCCATTCTAACAGACATGTAGTAATGGCTCATGGTGATCTTAATTTGCATTTCACTAATGACTAATGATGTTAAACATCTTTTCAAGTGCTATACATTTTCATTTTCTTTGATAAAGTATGTGCTCAAATCTTCTGTTCATTGAAAAAATTGTATTGTAGGCCGGGCACAGTGGCTCACACCTGTAATCCTGGCACTTTGGGAGGCCAAGGCAGATGGATCACCGGAGGTCAGGAGTTCAAGACCAGCCTGGCCAACACAGTGAAACCCCATCTCCACTAAAAATACAAAAAAAATTAGCTAGGTGTGGTGGCGCATGCCTGTAATCCCAGCTACTTGGGAGGCTAAAGCAGAAGAATCGCTGGAACCCGGGAGGTGGAGGTTACAGTGAGCCAAGATTGCACCACTGCACTCCAGTCTGGGAAACAGAATGAGACTCCATCTCAAAAAAAAAAAAAAAAATTGGCCGAGCGCGGTGGCTCAAGCCTGTAATCCCAGCACTTTGGGAGGCCGAGACGGGCGGATCACGAGCTCAGGAGATCGAGACCATCCTGGCTAACACGGTGAAACCCCATCTCTACTAAAAAATTACAAAAAAAACTAGCCGGGCGAGGTGGCGGGCGCCTGTAGTCCCAGCTACTCGGGAGGCTGAGGCAGGAGAATGGCGTAAACCCGGGAGGCGGAGCTTGCAGTGAGCTGAGATCTGGCCACTGCACTCCAGCCTGGGCGATAGAGCGAGACTCCGTCTCAAAAAAAGAAAAAAAAACCTAAAGTGACCATATATGTCACATGAGTCTCTTTCTGAATTCCCTATTTTCTTTGGCCAACCTCACACAGTCTTACTTGTAGCTTCATAGGAAGTCTTGAAGTATGACAAGATAAGTCTTCCAATTTTGTTCTTTTTCAAAATTCTTTGGGCTATTCCTAGATCCCTTGTATTTCTATATAAACTCTAGAATTAGCTCATCAATTTCTATAAGAAATTGTAGCCTGTTGAGATTTTAAGAGGGACTGAGTTGAATCTATAGATTAGTTTGGGAAGAACTGACCTAATACTTAGTCTTTCAACTCATGTGTATGGCGTATCGTTTTTGGGTCTTCTTGAATTTCTCTCAGTAACATTCTTAGTTTTCAATGTATAGATCTTGCATATATTTTGTTAAATTTACTCATAAATTTTTCATGTTTTTTGATCCTACTATAAATGACATTTAAAATTCAATTTCCAATTGTTATTTGCTAGTATATAAAAATCCAGAAAATGGTTTAGATTTGATAATTAGTTCCAGTAGTTTTTCTTTAGTTTTCTATCTATACAATCATGCCTGCAAATAAAGTTTTACTTCTTCCTTTCTAATCTATATGTCAGTTATTTTATTTAACCTTATTGCACTGTCTTAGATTTCAAGTATGATGCTGAAAATGATAAATGGAGCAGAAAGTGGTAGTTGCTCTGCCGCCTATAAGGTAGATATTTAAGTGTGACATTTAATGTATTTTCTTTTTTTTTTTTTTTTTTTGAGACGGAGTCTCGCTCTATCACCCAGGCTGGAGTGCAGTGGCCAGATCTCAGTTCACTGCAAGCTCCGCCTCCTGGGTTTACGCCATTCTCCTGCCTCAGCCTCCCAAGTAGCTGGGACTACAGGCGCCCGCCACATCGCCCGGCTAGTTTTTTGTAATTTTTAAGTAGAGACGGGGTTTCACTGTGTTAGCCAGGATGGTCTCGATCTCCTGACCTCGTGATCTGCCCGTCTCGGCCTCCCAAAGTGCTGGGATTACAGGCTTGAGCCACCACACCCGGCCTAATGTATTTTCTTGTTTAATTTTTACAACAATCTTACAATGTCAGTACAATTATTTTTATTTATTTATTGAGATGGGGTCTTGCTGTGCTACCCAGGCTGGTATTGAACTTCTGGGCTTAAGCCAACATCTTGCTTGTCTCCTGAGTAGGGGGACTATAGGCACGTGCCACCACACCTGGCTTAAATGTGTCATTTAAAAATTCAGGCCAGGCACAGTGGCTCATGCCTGTAATCCCAGCAATTTGGGAGGCTGAGGTAGGCGGATCACCTGAGGTCAGGAGTTCGAGACCAGCCTGGCCAACATAGTGAAACCCTGTCTCTACTAAAAATACAAGAAATCAGCCAGATGTGGTACCACGCACCTGTAATCCCAGCAACTCAGGAGGTTGAGGCAGGAGAAACACTTGAGCCTGGGAGGCAGAGATTGCAGTGAGGTGAGATTCTGCCACTGTACTCCAGCCTGGGCAACAGAGTGAGACTGTCTCAAAAAAATAAAATAAAATTCAGTTTAGAACAGAGAAAGGAAGTACATGAAGGAGAAGATAGAGAAGCATTTACAATCTAAATGAAAAAGTATACACACACATAAAATAACTTCCAAAACAAACCAACGATTAAAGAAAATCTAACGAGCCAACTTCACTCTTACAGTTTTTGCTACAATGTGGACACGGACTATCTTAAACATGTGGCACATACACATTTCTTAAGACTTTATCTTTTATAGGCTGAGGACTTAGCCTCACTCCAGTGTATTCAAAATGGTAGGTTCAGCATCATGCTACCTACCTGCATTTGCGACAAGCAACAGGGGCCGTCTTCCACGCTCTATGTCCTCTTTAATCATTTTCTCCAGGAAGGCAACATCCTGGAACCAAAACAAACCATTAAAAAATGAGGCGCCTAGTATAAAAGCTAGAAAATGAAAAATTATTACTTACAAAAGAAGCAGATAACTCTCAAAAGTAATGTCAAATCAATTCTTACTCTTGACAATTTTTCTGTTTTCTCTCATCATAGATGTGAAAATCAAATAGTTTTCCTTGAAGACTAGAAAAATCAGTTAAACAAGATTAAAGGTAAAAACTGTACATATGCAAGAACATTTCTTTGGTTTTAAACATTTGCATTTAAATGAAATGTTCTCTCAACTCCCCTACAACAGCCAAGAATGTATCTCTACTACTACTCATTGACGTACCTGAACTAGAAAATAAAACTACCTTGAAAAAAGAAATACAAAACTCTAAAATCCATCCCTTCATTTTCCTTTCGGAATCATTAAGGAGAGATTTATCACCTGCATGTCTGAAAATAAGCAGAACTCAATCCCACGGTGACAACGAAGAACCTCATTTTCAAAATCTGCCCATTCATAAATCCAGGCAACAGTGCTAACTCATTAAAAGTACTAGCTTTAGAAGAAATTTCTGGTGCTTAATTGAGCTGCTATGTTTCTACTTAAAGCAGGTGATACAGTAATTACAAGACTCCTTTTTTAAGCCAGGTGCTCCTGACCTATATACCAACCAACCTTCATGGACATTCACATATTAACAGAAGCATATATTACACAATGCAAGGATCCAAGCAATACATGAGTAAGCTACTAATTATCTGGAGGCCAGCAAACAGAACTTCAATTGAAAGGCAGTTTCAAAACACAATCCCACATGATTTTACAAACCAGAAGTAAAACTCACCATCTGATGCTGGGATCCAAACATAGTGTTACAAGGTACACGGCACAAGCAGGGGAAGGGCAAGCCGAGCTGCAGGAAGAAACACATGACTTGACAAGAAAGCTCTCTGCACCATTCACTTCAGATTGTGAAAGGCTGTGGCTCTAAGACAAGCCATGATTATTCTAAGAAATCTCTCTCCTTAGGAACTCTTAATATTATAAATTGACGTAAAAGTACATTTAGAAAGCCAAGTCAAAAAAAAGGTGAATTTCCACGTGCCTTGTAAGAGGATATAATGTAAAATTGTCTAAATGAGTCAAGTTACTATCTTTGGTATATTCTAGAATATACCAGAAACACTTTGGCAAACACGGAAACAACTGGATCATGAGCATTTTCGTGGGGGTAATTTTGGATTCTTTCTCCAAGTATTACTGGTAAATAACACCAGCTGAAGGTATTCAAAGAACAGTATCTTATTTTTGGGTCCACCCACACCTAAAAAGTGATAAATATGGATTAGCAGATGCACATTTCTCAAGAGAAGTGAAGTCAGTGTTATGCACAGACACAGTGATTGTCAACTTAATTTTATATTCTTAATGTTTAGCTTCCAAGTCCTTGAGGAGTTTACACTTTTAGGAATTGTAAACAGTTGCAACATATTGTTCTGTATGACTAAGACTTGGTAGCTTTCAGAGACCAAAAATTTAATAAGCACATTTTTCTCCTTAAAGGATTAAAAATTATGAATGTGACACCCAAGTAAAATAAATCATCAAAAAAATACAGGTATTAAAAGTGAAAATGCCTCGCCCCCTACCCTATAAGCCACCAATCCACCCGTTAACAGTTTAATCCATAACCTGTCAGATATTTTCTAGGTATAAAATTATGTCTTTTTCTAGGTACAAAAACACAGGTATAAAGGATACACACACTTTAAAAAACATGGACATAACCATCTTACATATGCTGCTCTGCCAGCTGCCGTTCTCAACAGAACACTCTCACACATCTTTTGAAGGTCAGACTGTTGACCCCAAACAGCCTTGTGTCCCCAAGAGCCTGGCTTGCAGTAGACACTAAGTAATTCCTTTCACGTTTCAGAGGATTATTATTAAACTCCCCATTTTGTACACCCTCAAGAAGAGGACATAATTTCTTGCCACCAGTGATCACAGCTCAGAATCAATTTAAAAATCACTGAGTGTCTCCCAAACATACCCCTGGGACTCCTACAGCTTACAAGAGGAACCCTCCAAACCTATGGGTTTTGCTTTCAAACGTTCTTGGTAAAGAAGGTTAACAGTGTCTTATCTCGATGTAGTCCCCCCAGTTGGGCTAGAAGTACCATGAACTTTAAAAATAGTCATGCTCAGCCAGGCGTGGTGGCTCACGCCTGTAATCCCAGCATTTTGGGAGGCCAAGACGGGCAGATGACAAGGTCAGGAGATCGAGACCATCCTGGCTAACACAGTAAAATCCCCTCTCTACTAAAAAAAAATACAAAACAATTAGCTGGGCGTGGTGGCAGGCGCTTGTAGTCCCAGCTACTTGGGAGGCTGAGGCAGGAGAATGACGTGAACCCAGGAGGTGGAGCTTGCAATGAGCCGAGATTGCGTCACTGCACTCCAGCCTGAGCAACAGAGTGAGACTCCGTCTCAAAAAAAAAAAAAAAAAAAAAGTCATGCTCTTTGATCCAGCAATTCTAGACTGACTCTGAAAATCCATCTGAGGACCATAACCCTAAATAAAATACAGAAAGAGCTTTATGCACAGAGAAGTCCCTAACAGCACTACACAAAGAGCATTACCTGAAAATGGCCACGGAAAGCAAGAGAATGCAAACACTGTTTTCCAAAAAAGCAACAGTTAATTACTATATATTCACTTGAAGAAATACCATAAAGTCATTACAAATAAATTATACTTTGAAAAATTATTATTAAAATGATATATTCTTGTTTTAACAGTAAGTGAAAAGAGCCAGATACAACCATATAAACACAAACACATCCCCTTCGACTAACGTCTGGGAAGAAAGAGAAAATGTTGACTGTGGTTGCCCTTGGGTAATCTACCACATATTCTTTATTTCTAAATTCAGTAATTTTTACAAATATGACAAAAGCATATAAGACCATCTTACTTTTCACTCAACAAGAACAGCAACTAGAGAAATGGGTCAACTTTAAAACTCTCAGGGCAAAAGAAGACTTTATTTCTTTAAAATAGCCACCTGATACCACATTACCTGATTACAAAGGTATTGGCCCAGGCCAGGTCTAGCAGCAGCACTAAGATATATGACAGGCTTCTTGTTATATAACACATTGAAGCCATCCACTACGAAGTCTTCATATCGAGAATGAATGGCAAGCCTACATATCTTTGCAAGTCCTTCTCTTTCCTCTTCATGGAAATAAGCACAGCCATTTTCATATCTGTTAAGAGATACATATGAATATGCTCTCATTTCTAATTGAGGATTGTATAAGTCAACCTTAATAATCATGGAGACAATTCTTTTCTCAAGCTAGGAATTGTCACTTACACCAGGCAGAGAGGACAGGAATGTGAAAAATCCTCATAGATGGCTGACACCTCATTACAGCTAGGGTTACCAAGCAGCGAGACAATAACCCTCCATCCATACCCAATTCCATAAAGAGCAGAAACCGAAAACAAGTAGAGATCAGGAGTTCTCAGACATAAAAAGCCTGAAGATCATGGTTCTGGCTTATTATGAACTAAAGCCAGCACTGGATAACACAGGCATAGTTTATAGCAAGAGTCTCAGCCTAAAACATCCAAAGTAAATAAAACTGTCAAAAATGCTACTCAGAGGCTGGGTGTGGTGGCTCACACCTGTAATCTCAGCACTTTGGGAGGCCAAGGCAGGCGGATCACCTGACGTCGGGAGTTCGAGACTAGCCTGGCCAACATGGTGAAACCCTGTCTCTACGAATTGCCAGCTGTGGTGGAGTGCCTGTAGTCCCAGCTACTCAGGAGACTGAGGCAGGAGAATTGCTTGAACCTGGGAGGTGGAGGGTACAGTGAATCAAGATTGTGCCATTGCACTCCAGCCTGGGTGACAGAGCGAGATTCTGTCTCAAAAAAAAAAGCTAGTCAGGCTAACTTTTGGTTTTACTATAATCTGCTGAGGCTCCATCTCCTAGAGGAGGAGGGACAATTTCAACTACAGGCATTAGATTTTTACTAGAACAACAGAACACTGCTCCTTTAATAAAGTTGGGCAAACTTATACTCCTGCTTGGCCAAGTTCTTTCCCAACACTGAAAGTGAGGATCTCTCAAGTTAGGCAAACATTCCTTCTCCATAAAAGTAACAGCTTATAAACCCAATACCACTAGTCCTATGTCTCCTACTGAATCCTTCATCTGTTGTAATTCCTTAATATTACGAGGATTATCACAGAATAAAATGAATTTCAATTTCATAGCACATATTCACCTTCCTTATGAGAGAGTTTTCTTTTTTTTTTTCTTTTGAGATGGAGTCTCGCTCTGTCACCCAGGCTGGAGTGCAGTGCCTCAGCCTCCCGAGTAGCTGGGACTACAGGCGTCCACTACCACACCCGGCTAATTTTTTTGTATTTTTATTAGAGACGGGGTTTGCCGTGTTAGCCAGAATGGTCTCGATTTCCTCACCTTGTGATCCCCCCACCTCAGCCTCCCAAAGTGCTGGGATTACAGGCATGAGCCACCGCACCTGGCCTCAAGAGTTTTCTTTCTAATAAAACACAAGCTAATATTTTCAAAGCACAGCTGGCCCTCCGAACCTGTGGGTTCTGCATCTGTGGATTCAATCAACCATGAGTAAAAAATCTTCAGAAATTTAAAAAGATGGGTGCATCTGTACTGAGTATCTACAGACTTTCTTCCTTGTCATTATTCCCTAAACAATACAGTGTAACAACTGTTTACACAGCACTTACATCATATTAGGTATTATGTGTAATCAAGAGATTAAAGTATACACGAAGATGTGCCTAAATTATATGCAAATACTGTGCTATTTTACATAAGGGATTTGAGCATCCATGAATTTTTTTATCCATGGGGTGAGGATGAGAGGTCCAGAACCGATCCCCCAAGGACACCCAAGGATAAGGGACAACTGTATTTGAATCTAGATCATTGCTCTATCTTCTACTGACATATGCCAGTTAGATACCCCACAATAACTGCTCACCCTATCAAACACATACGTGCTTCTATTCTCCACCCTTCACATGTGTTAGTCTATTAGCTCATTTAATCCTCACAACACTTCTATGAAATAGGTATTAATACTATCCCCATAACAAACGATGAAACAGGCATTGAGAGGTTAAACACTTCTTCCAAGAAGGAGGAAATCTGAACCTAAGTAGTACAGCTCCAGAAAAAAGATCTTTCCGACTATACCCGACTCATAAAATTCTTCACTGGAAACTCATCATGTCTTTACCTGAAAATTCTGCATAGCCACAAGGTGGTATCTGAAAGTATCCTAGTTGTAAGTTTTCTCAGTTTCTCTTTGTCCAGAGTTGAAATATAAGCTCCCAGACTATGTCCCAGCAAAGCCATATGACCTTGTTCTCCAATATTTTGGATTCTATTAAGCAAAGTTAAAGTATTAGAGTCAAACCATAAAAAAGGACATAGAACTTAGAGACACAGAATTCCACAGAAATATCTGTCAGACTTGAAATCTACTTAATGGCCCAGAAAGCAAATGAAAATTCAATGCATATACAGTATTGATAGTCTGATGAGAATTTTCTCTTTTTTGAGACGGAGGAAAAAAAAAAAAAAATATATATATATATATAATTTCCTGAGACGGAGTCCCTCTCTTGATGCCCAGGCTGAGGTGCAGTGGTGCAATCTCGGCTCACTACAACCTCCACCTCCTGGGTTCACATGATTCTCTGGTCTCAGCCTCCCAAGTAGCTGGAATTACAGGCGCCCACACCAAGCCCGGCTAATTTTTTGTATTTTTAGTAGAGATGGGGTTTCACATGTTGGCTAGGCTGCTCTTGAACTCCTGACTTCAGATGATCCACCTGCCTTGGCCTCCCAAAGTGCTGGGATTACAGGCATGAGCCACCACACCTGGCCAGAAAAATATTTTTATAATTTGAGTTCCAGGACGTAAACATCCCTTTTTAAATTGAGTACCTACAAACTGTTTTAAAATAATTTCCTATTAAAATATTTTAAAAATTAAATACCAGCCTTAAGAATTATGGAGGGTAGAGCTAAGGTAAAATGAGCTGAAAGCATTTTTTAAAGAATGAAATCCTGGCCAGGAGCGGCGGCTCATGCCTGTAATCCCAGCACTCTGGGAGGCCGAGGCAGGCGGATCACGAGGTCAGGAGATTGAAACCATCCTGGCTAACACAGTGAAACCCCATCTCTACTAAAAATACAAAAAAATTAGCCGGGCATGGTGGTGGGCACCTGTAATCCCAGCTACTAGGGAGGCTGAGGCAGGAAAATGGAGTGAACCCGGAAGGCAGAGGTTGAAGTGAGCCAAAATGGCACCACTGCATTCCAGCCTGGGTGACAGAGTAAGAATCCATCTCAAAAAAAAAAAAAAAAAAGAATTAATTCCCAAGTCTCTGCATCAGATAGGATTTATTGCAATAATACAGCAAACTCATGGGGGGCTAGGTATTATATTACATATAATTAAAATTGATTATATAAAATGTTTTATATATAATTGAAACTAATTTCCCTTATAAAGAATAACTGTAAAAAAGAAGGAATAAGTTTACAATTGTTAACTGTAAATAATAAGAAAGAGACAACCTAATAAGATCATGGGTAACAGACAGTTCCTAGAAATATAAATGGGTCTTAAAACATACAAAAAGACATTTCACTTGGTTCATAATTTAAAAAAACCCGCAAATTCAAATTATGCTGAAATACCACTTCTCACTTATCAGATTTCTCATCAGAATATCACTTATCAACGATCCTTCAGTCTGATAACGCCTTTGCAGGTGAAAGTGTGGAAATAAAGTACTCTCATACATTGTTGGTGGGACTGCTAAATGCCACAACTCCACGGAGGGAAATCTGGCAGGATCAAAATTCCAACAGCACGCACTGTCTGAGACAGCAACCCCATTTTCAGGACTTGGTCCTCCAGACACTTGCTTCTATGAGAAGGGACACATGTCGAAAGTTGTTTGCTGCAGCCATGTTTGTAACAGTGCAACATGACAGGGGACCAATAAAATAAAATACGGTTCATCTGTTCACAGTAAAATACATAGCTCTGACAAAGGAGAAAGCTCCTGTGCATTAATATGCAGTGAGCTCCAAGACATAAGTGAAAAAATGCAAGGTGCAGAACATGTGCGCAGTAATTACGTATTAGGGTGGGCATGGACATTTTGCTTGTGTATAATACATATAAAATCTCTCTGGAGGCCGGGCGCGGTGGCTCAAGCCTGTAATCCCAGCACTTTGGGAGGCCGAGACGGGTGGATCACGAGGTCAGGAGATCGAGACCATCCTGGCTAACACGGTGAAACCCCGTCTCTACTAAAAAAAATACAAAAAACTAGCCGGGCGAGGTGGCGGGCGCCTGTAGTCCCAGCTGCTCGGGAGGCTGAGGCAGGAGAATGGCGTGAACCCGGGAGGCGGAGCTTGCAGTGAGCTGAGATCCGGCCACTGCACTCCAGCCTGGGCGACAGAGCGAGACTCCGTCTCAAAAAAAAAAAAAAAAAAAAATCTCTCTGGAAGAATATACAAGAAACTGGTAATGTTTGTCTCTAGAGAAGAAAACACGGTAGGGAGATAGAGGTAGGAAGGAAAATTCCCTTTGTATATCGTGTTTTATTATCTGATTTTTGAACCAAGAGAACAATTTCACTTATTTCAAAACATTAAATTTAAAATAATTAAAGAGAAAACTAACTAAATAACTAACACAGGTGCAGCAGTTCTTAGGAAGCAGAAGCATAGCAGCAGAAAGACATACAACACTCACTCTTCAGTCCTTCTAGTCAGCACCTCTCTAAGGCATGATACCATAAAAACTACGGGATCTAATTTCAATAAATGCATTCATTTCACAAAATATATATGATATATAAATATCTTTCTGAAAAGAAAAAGGATTATTTTAATATCATATGTAACTCAATGAAATATAGCTTCTTACTGGAGCAACTTGTCAGAGTGCAATCACTACTGAAATCAAGAACATACACTCGAGAAGAGAAGCTGCCAGGTTCATTACCTGGGGCTCTGGGGCTCCTCATCTTCATCTCCATGCATCAGATTCTGAACTAACTGGAGGATGCTCACCATATCTTGTCCACTGCAGAATAAGAAGAGTTGATGGGCTGATGGGAACAGCACACATCCCCCACCACTCTCCCGCTACTTCCCTCATCCAATTAGCGTTAAAGTTTTTTTTTTCTTAAGTAACTATAAGAGAAAGAATGTGGTATATAGTTTATGCTTTTTAAAAAACAAAGCTCAAATTATAAACTGAATTCTGATAGAAACTTACTTGTGGTTACATAAATCTTCTACCTAAATGAGAGTTTCATTTTAATAAATGTCACCAGTCTTTTCATTTTTATTTACTTTTTTGAGACTGGGTCTCACTTTGTCACCCAAGCTAGAGGGAAATGGCATGATCTAGGCTCACTGCAACTTCCACCTCCCGGGTTTAAGCGATTCTCCTGCCTCAGCCTCCTGAGTAGCTGAGATTACAGGTGTGCGCCACCACACACGGCTAATTTTTGTATTTTTAGTAGAGACGGGGTTTCACCATGTTGGCCAGACTGGTCTTCAACTGCTGGCTTCAAGTGATCCACCCTCCTTGGCCTCCCAAAGCGTTGTGATTACAGGTATGAGCCACCATGCCCAGCCGTTTTTGTATTTTCGGTAGAGACAGGGTTTTGCCATGTTGCCCAGGCTGGTCTCAAACCACTGAGCTCAAGCAATCCTCCTGCCTCAGCCTCCAAAAGTGCTGGGATTACAGGTCTGAGCCACCTTGCCCAGCCACCAGTCTTGCTCTAGCAACATTTCTACACGTTTCATTTGAATCTTGGAGTACAAGACAGAGAATATTTAATAAGCATGTAGTAAGAGCCAAAAGTCCTTATAATATGTACTTATATAAGTATGTTATATAAAATATAATAAATGTATAATCATCCTTAGTATATTATAATGCTAGACAGTCACAGAATACTCCATTGCCACTGGTATATCTAATTTTCCTCTTTAGGGATCTTGTCTGTTTGGACTAACAGCCTTTATGCAAGCTTCATTTATTACCAGCTCTTCCCCAAGCTGGGAAACTTGAGATCTGCTTAGAGTGTAACAACATTTTACTTCTATCCAAGATACGTTGCTATGAAATGTTCATTACATGAGGAGATGGAAGGTTATGAAAAGAATTCAAATGGCTGAAGTAGCAAGCTATGGCAAGACAACCTGCAACAAGATTAACGTAAAGCTATTCCTCGGTCAATGAGAATAGACTAAAAAGATGTTTCCTCTTTCAAAAAAGGAAGTGCCATCAAAACAATGTCCCCAAACCAATTGTCCCCAAGGTGCTGCCCTTCAAGTGAGAGGAGCTCTGGGCCTTAGACACTGTAGAGATTAGGGCAAGCAGGGGCCCCTGAGGCACACTTGGCTGCCTGCCACATGACCTTGAGCAAGCTATTCCAACTCCCCGAGCCGGATGTGATGGATTTGGGAGGCTTCAAACAGTGAGGGAAGAGCGCTTAGCTATGCCTGGCATGCTACTAGTCTTCAATGCTGGGTAGCAGCATTCCTAAGTGTGAATCCTCCTAGTCAGTGGCTTAAGTCGCTGTCATTCTGAGAATTACAGATGCTGCTGGGAGTATATCTCCTGGGAAAACTTCCGTAGAATCAGGAGACTAAACCTTATAGCCTTTGGCTTCCATCAGCAGGCCCGGAATGAGGAGATTTTATATAATGAGCCTCCTGTTCTGAGCTGAGAAAGCACTTCACACCTAGCTTCACATCAGCATTATTCATGCTATGAATAGGAGTGACTGTTTTAAAAGTATTAGTATCTTGGCGTGTTATTGGCACACTGTGATCCTTTATCTATACGTTTCTTTTGCAACCTAGTTCCATTTATATTCAGGTCAAAGGATATTTAAAGGAGTTGTACTGTTTACTTATGTGCAGTTTCCTGGTTATAATAGGAAAAAAAAATAAGTTTGTCTCAGGGAAGCAGGGCTGGGACACTAATTTCAGATTAACTGCTAACGTCTTGGGAAAATTTTAGTCAGCTATTTACTTTTTTGCTACTTTTCCTGCTACTCAAACCATGAAGATGTGACAGATTTGCCTCAGTTGCCAAAAAATAAGTAATTTGACATTTTCCTTTCATTTACATTATGAAAACAATATATCTTATCAAATTAAAATACCTCTTAGAATAAAACTCAGTCCACCAAATAGATTACAGGTTTCAACAGTGAATTAAGTATGATACCCCAGTTATAATGACAAATTTGTATATCACTTTGATTTGATAGGGTCCCGTCATGTTGTTCAGGGTGGCCTCGAACTCCTTGACTCAAGCGATCCTCCTGCCTCAGGCTCCCAAGCAGCTGGGACCACAGGTGTGCACCACGGTGCCTAGCTCCATGTATCACTTTTGAGTCATGAGGTTGTATTAAATTGTTGGTTTTTTTTTTTTTTTTTTTTTGAGACGGAGTCTCGCTCTGTCGCCCAGGCTGGAGTGCAATGGCCGGATCTCAACTCACTGCAAGCTCTGTCTCCTGGGTTTACGCCATTCTCCTGCCTCAGCCTCCCGAGTAGCTGGGACTACAGGCGCCCGCCACCTTGCCCGGCTAGTTTTTTGTATTTTTTAGTAGAGATGGGGTTTCACCGTGTTAGCCAGGATGGTCTCGATCTCCTGACCTCGTGATCCGCCCGTCTTGGCCTCCCAAAGTGCTGGGATTACAGGCTTGAGCCACCATGCCCGGCCAAATTGTTGGTTTTTAAAAAATTTTTTGGCCGGGTGCAGTGGCTCACACTTGTAGTCCCAGCATATTGGGAAGCTAAGGCAGGCGGATCACCTCAGGTCAGGAGATAGAGATCATCCTGCCCAAAACAGTGAAATCCTGTCTCTACTAAAAATACAAAACTTAGCTGGGAGTGGTGGCGCACACCTGTAATCCCAGCCACTCGGGAGGCTGAGGCAAGAGAATCACCTGAATCCGGGAGGCAGAGGTTGCAGTGAGCTGAGAACATGCCACTGCACTCCAGCCTTGCAACAAAGCGAGACTCCATCTCAAAATTAGAGAGTGTCTGTATCACTCCCGCTGGAGTGCAGTGGTACAATCACAGATTGCTGTAACCTTGAACTCCTAGGTTGAAGTGATCCTCCCTCCTTGGCCTCCCAAAGTGCTGGGATTACAGGTGTGACCCACTGTACTCAGCCTCTATTAAATTCCAAATGGGAGAGGGAGAGGGAGAGGGAGAGAGAAGCCAGTAGATACAGCAGTATCACCAACTAGCCAATGGCACTTCCGTTTTCTAATGTTATACTGCACATAAGTCTATTTAAATTTGCTATGTGTTCATTAAAACTAAAACCGTAACTCAATGATGATAAGATGCCGGTTTAAGAAAAATGTAGGCCAGGCACAGTGGCTCACACCTGTAATCTCAGCACTTTGGGAGGCCGAGGTGGGCGGATCACCTGAGGTCAAGGTCAGGAGTTAGAAACCAGCCTGGCCAACATGGCGAAATCCCATCTCTACTGAAAATACAAAAACTAGCCAGGTTTGGTGGTGCATGCCTGTAATCCCAGCTACTAGGGAGGCTGAGGCACAAGAAAGAACTGTTTGAACCTGGGAGGTGGAGGTTGCACTGAGCCCAGATCTCACCACTGCACCCCAGCCTGGGCTACAGAGCAAGACTGCATCTCAAAAACAAACAAAAATTTACACCCTAACTAAAGGTATGGATCCTCACTGCCACCTACCTCCCCTGGAGTGGGCCTGGAATATCTCTGGATATGAGCTTCTTTCCATTTTCCTCTTCTGTTCTTCTAATTTAAAGAAAAGAAAAAGCTGTTCATTTATTTCATCATACCAAATTTCTAACTCCTGAACGTGCACACATGACCGTGTTGCCTATAACCTCGCAGTGACTGAGGCGGGATTTCAAACACATTTATCACATCTCCCTGCCTCCAGTTTCAGGTATCATTTGAGTTTCTGGAAAAGACAAGAATATGCAAAAAAGTTCCACCCACTTCTTGTTTACTTGGTGCTCCATATGACCCGAATATATAAGAAGTATTTATGGAGTCAAATCAATATATTAAGTAAATGAAACTCTTCATAGAATTAAATATTGTTAAGTCCTTCCTCTCAATTTCAAAATCCTTAATTACAAGGCACCCTTTACCCAAGACAAATACCAATTTTCAAGTCAGCCTAAGCTGTGTGTGACACTGTGAAGCCAAGAGGCATCTTTAACAGAAGGAAACCGGAGCTGCTGGCTTCACAGCAGGCTGAACTTGTTGAACAGGGTCGCCTCTGTCCTGCTCACCTCTGACTGTCCTCCAGCATCTTCATTGCCTCCTTCAAGTTTTTTCCCATTTCAGCTAACGTGGGGTCTGCCATCTGAGAGACAAAAAAAAGAAAGAAATTTTAATAATCCTCTACTACCTCTACAACACAATTCACCCAGAAAAATCAAGTGCATCATTTCTTCTGGATTTACTGTAAAATACATGCATGATTTTAAAACTTCCAACAGTACAAAAGTATAACAGAAAAAGTAAAAGTCCTCCAGCCCCACTTCCCAGACGAAGTCGCTGTTTTTATTTTTATTTTTTGCGATGGAGTCTCACTCTGCCACCCAGGCTAGAGTGCAATGGCACAATCTTGCTCACTGCAACCTCTGCCTCCCAGGTTCAAGTGATTCTCTTGCCTCAGCCTCCCAAGTAGCTGGGATTACAGGCACACACCACCATGCCCAGCTACTTTTCATATTTTCAGTAGAGACGGGGGTTTCACCATGTGGCCACGCTAGTCTCAAACTCCTGACCTCAAGTGATCTGCCCACCTTGGCTTCCCAAAGTGCTGGGACTGCAGGTGTGAGCCACCGTACCTGGCCTCCTTTTGTTCCTTTTGAATTTTAGTACCATGTGTATACCTACCTCCCACCCAAAAAGTAAACAAAATAGAATTTAAATTTTCCTGCAGAATTATTATTTTTTCACCATTCATTCTGGGAAGAACCACATGACCACAAAACCAAGGACCTTGCCCTTCTTCACACTTGGTGCCACCCTCCCCCTTGACAAGTTACAAGTCCCATGGAGGTAACCACAAGGTCCCCTCAGCCTGGCCTTTGTACACAGTCCCGGGGTACCGGCAACGCATGACCCACACTCCAGGGCAGGAGGACAACTTGGTCTTTGATGAGATCACTTCTGATAACAAAGTGAGTCAGCTTCACTTCAGACAAGCAATGTGGCAGTGATACAAAGACATGCTATTTTGACAAATATTATTATTTTTGAGACAGTCGCTCTGTTACACAGGCTGGGGTACAGTGGTTTGTTTGATCGTGGCTCACTGCAGCCTTGACCTCCAGGGATCAAGTGATCCTCCCACCTCAGCCTCCTGAGTACCTGGAAGTACAAGCGCTCGCCACCATGCCTGGCTAATTTTTAAAATTTTTTTGTGGATACAAGATCTAATTATGCTGCCCAGGCTGGTCTCAAACTCCTGAGCTCAAGTTATCCTTCTACCTGGGCCTTCCAAAGTGCTGGGATTACAGGCGTGAGCCACTGCGCCCGACCTTTTTGCAGAATTAAAACACACACATTCATTTTCCTTTCTCTATTTTTAATCTCTGTAGTTATTTTTAGGGAGAAAATTCTTGTTGACCTCAATCTCTATGTAGTATGAGTTGTTATAATAATTGATATTACATTATATATATTATACACAATAATACATACAATATTTTTTTTTTTTTTTTTTTTGAGACGGAGTCTTGCTCTGTCGCCCAGGCTGGAGTGCAGTGGCCAGATCTCAGCTCACTGCAAGCTCCGCCTCCCGGGTTCACGCTATTCTCCTGCCTCAGCCTCCCAAGTAGCTGGGACTACAGGCGCCCGCCGCCTCGCCCGGCTAGTTTTTTGGATTTTTTAGTAGAGATGGGGTTTCACCGTGTTAGCCAGGATGGTCTCGATCTCCTGACCTCGTGATCCGCCCGTCTCGGCCTCCCAAAGTGCTGGGATTACAGGCTTGAGCCACCGCGCCCGGCCAATACATACAATATTATATGTAAGTTAGAGCTCTTTTGTTCCCCTTACTCTTCTAAGTGTGCTGCTTAAAGGAAGAACTATGTTTATCTTTTCGTATTGCTCACTGTATCTAGCAATATCTTACAGCGTGACATACAATATGTACATATTTAAAACTTCATTGCCTCCTCAAAATTGTTTTTAAGAAACTCCACTCCATTTATCAATATGAGATTCAGAAACTGTTACATTCTAGACGGGACCTAAGGGATCTAGTCCAGAGATTTTCCAGCTGTGTTCTCCTGAGCCGTAAGGCCCCTGGGAGAACTCTGAGAAGGAAAGGCTACGTCAGCAGCTGGGGCCTCCAGCTCCCTAGCAGATCAGCTCTGTTTTATATAACAGGGTTTTAAGTAAAGTTTTATTTGTAAAAAGTTTCACTGAAAAGAAAAAAAAATTGTTTGGGAGACCATGGCAGAACAATCACGTGAGGCCAGGAGTTCCAGATCAGCCTGGGCAACATAGTGAGACCCCACTTTTACAAAAAAACAAATAATTAGTTGGGTGCAGTGGTGCACTCCTGCAGTCCTAGCTACTTAGGAAGGAGAGGTAGGAGGATCACTTGAGCCTCAGAGTTTGAGGCTACAGTAAGCTATGATTGTGCCACTGCACTCCTGGAACAGAGTAAAACCCTGTTGCAAAAAAACAAAAAAACATATAGCATAAAAACATCTGATTCTGGTCTAACATTTTGGAGGTGAGGAAACTAAGATGCAGAGAGGTTAAGTGACTTGCCTACGGTCATGGAGCTAATAAATGACAGTGAGGTGCCAAAACCTGGAGTCCCTGACTCCTGTTTCTGGCCTCTATTATATCACACTGGGTCCCACAAGGGCTTACAAGGTAATCATTTAGCCACAACCAAATTTTTAGATAAAATAGACAAATTTTCAAACAGGTGTTTTCAATAAAATTCACCACTTTAACTATGAAAAGGCTCAGAAAGCACTTCAGAAAGGCCTCCGGGCTGACAGTTAGTGAGGAGAATGAGGAACAGATGATGGTCAAGAGAATTTATCTTCACCCCTGAGTCAGCTGGTGATGCTCCTGAGGATCCTCACTCCTGTGACACTCCCGTGTGTCCCCTACCATCTGGCCAAATGAAAAGATAAACAGTTTGGCTTGATTCACACCTTCATGCTCCCAACGACCGTCCTGTCTCAAACATCCTCATGACTTTTATCTATCTCTCGCCTAGCACCTATTCAATTACAAGTCAGTAACTCCAGGAAACCTTTATGGATAAAGCCACTCTTGCTCTTTCACATACCCTCTAATGACACTGACGCCTTCTGTCCTAAACCAAAAATCTAGACTTGTTGCTTGACAACGTTGGTTGTATTTATGGGGACAAGGGGACAGAATGCTTGCAGTTGTTGCGACTGCCATTTATCCTCAAGATTCCTTACACCCTTTACTGTGAATTGTTTTATAGATGTGCTTTCCAGTATAAATGTGCTCCCCAATTAGATTACAAGCTTCTTGAAGGCAGGGATTCAGACTCCTACTAATTTTGACTTCTCTTTAGATCAAGGATCTAAAGTTGGCTCAATTCTCTCATGTCATATTACCCTGAAAATCCCTTAGGAAGGCAGCCAGAGTGGGTACCAACATACTGTTCTCTAAGCGCAACACAGCTATTTCTTTCAATAGAATTATAATGTATATTTCCAGTAAAAATAGATAAAACATGCCAGGCGTGGTGGCTCATGCCTGTAATCCCAGCACTTTGGGAGGCCAAGGCAGGAGGATCAGTTGAGTCCAGGAGTTTAAGATCAGCCTGGGCAACATGGCAAAACCTCGTCTCTACAAAAAATACAAAACAAGTTAGCCAGGCATGGTAGTGCATATGCCTGTGGTCTCAGCTACTCAGGAGGCTGAGGCGGAAAGATTGCTTGAGCCCAGGAGGTCAAGGCCACAGTGAGACAACATCATGCCACTGCACTCCAGCCTGGGTGACAGAGCAAGAACTTGTCTCAATTAAAAAAAAAAAAAATAGACAAAATACAGCTCAGGCAATAGGGCAAAACCCCTTATCTGCAAAAAATACAAAAGTCAGCCAGGGCCGGGCGCGGTGGCTCAAGCCTGTAATCCCAGCACTTTGGGAGGTCGAGACGGGCGGATCACAAGGTCAGGAGATCGAGACCATCCTGGCTAACACCGTGAAACCCCGTATCTACTAAAAAATACAAAAAAAAACTAGCCGGGCGAGGTGGCGGGCACCTGTAGTCCCAGCTACTCAGGAGACTGAGGCAGGAGAATGGCGTGAACCCGGGAGGCGGAGCTTGCAGTGAGCTGAGATCCGGCCACTGCACTCCAGCCTGGGCGACACAGCGAGGTGGTGTGTGCCTGTAGTCCCAACTACTTAGGAGGTTTAGGTGGGACAATCATGTGAGCCTGGGAGGTTGAGGCTTTGGTGGTGAGCCATTATCACACTACTGCACTCCAGCCTGGACGAGAGAGTGAGAACCTGTCTCCACAACAAACACACACACACATATCTATATACATATATAATACATATATATACACGCAAAAAATAGTTTAGAAGCCATATTGCGTGCATACGCATTTATAAACACTAAAATCCCATGCAATGACAAGATGTTTAAACTGTGAGAGGCACGAGGGAAATGCAGATTCATAATCCCCAGGTGAATCTCTGACTCAGGAGTGCACAAGCACTGCATGCACTGGCTTACATTTAAATTGTTCTTGCTGGCTAGGCATGGTGGCTCACGTCTATAATCCCAGCATGTTGGGAAGCCAAGGTGGACGGATCACCTGAGGCCCAGAAGTTCAAGACCAGCTTGGCCAACATGGCGAAATCCTGTCTCTACTAAAAATACAAAAATTAGCCGGGCATGGTTACGTGTGCCTGCAGTCCTAGGTACTTGGGAGGCTGCAGCAGGAGAATCGCTTGACCCCAGGAGGTGGAGGTTGCAGTAACCTGAAACTGCGCCACTGCACTCCAGCCTGGGCGCCAGAACAAGACTGTCTCAAAAAATTAAATAAAAATAACAGTTCTTGCTCTTCAGGGGGTAAGCCCGGGGGGAGGGGGGAGTGGGTGGGTAGGAAAAGCAGCACTGATAGTTAAGTTTGGGTGAAAAAATGTGAACAATGACCCCAATGCTGTAGACTCTCACGTGTTTGTTGCATTAGTTGGATAATCCAAAATATGAAGTATTACCCAGTTTCAGGATAATATTAAGATCTAAACCAAGGAATGCTCTATGAAAAGTTGTAGGTTAACTGATCCCTTAAAACTAAAAACAGCATCTTCATAAGCTTCTACTGAGGGCAGTTACCACTTTCTTCATCACATTTCTTATACTCAATAGCTGTGGGCAATGCCAAAAGAGCTGTATGATCAACATTAATAAACAACGGCAGGGCAACAGCCAGACACAAACCTAAATGAAGAATTAAATTGTGCAAAGATGCATAAAGATGTCTATCAGTTAGTACATAGGAGACTGTTTGATAATGTTGGCAGAAAAAAAAAACAGGCCGGGCGCGGTGGCTCACATCTGTAATCCCAGCACTTTGGAAGACCGAGGTGGGTGGATCACCTGAGGCCAGGTGCTTGAGACCAGCCTGGCCAACATGGCAAAACCCCATCTCTACTAAAAATACAGACACTTGCCAGGCATGATGGGGGGCGCCTGTAATCCCAGCTATTCAAGAGACTGAGGCAGGAGAATAGCTTGAACGTGGGAGGCGGAGGCTGCAGTGAGCAGAGATGATGCCACTGCACTCAGCGTGGGCGACAGCAAAATTCCATCTCAAAAAAACAAAAACAAAAACAAAAACAAAAAACAAACAAACAAAGGAAAAACAGTATTCTATGTCAGGTTCCTGAGAAGAATGTCAAATAATTTCTGAGTCCCTCAGCACTGAGTGCAGGGTCAAACACAGAGTAAGTATTCAATCAGATTTATGATCCTTATAATTACTAATATTTACTGGGTTGCTTACTATATTCCAGGCATCGTGCTAATAATTAACGCCTCTACACACATTACTTCCTCACAAGCCCCAAATCATAGTACATTTTAGAGTCAGAATTTAAAACTAAGTAAAATTCTAGGACCAGTGCTCTTAACCACTGGGCAATACTGCTTCTCAATTTTATCAAGTAAATGAAGCAACTCAATGCTTTAAAAAAGCTCATACTCAAAAATCATATTTAGAACTACGGTTTAATTTTAAAGATTATCCTTGCTTGATTAATGGTTTCACCTGGGAAGAAAGTGACTCTTTACAGGGAAAATTTCTATTTTACAACAGTCTCAACTAAATGGCATAAACTCATCATCCAGATCAGGGCATTTTCTTTTTTTTTTTTCCTTTTTCCACCAACCCTTAAACCCGAGCATTTTTAAGAGTGAAAGGGTGGCCAGGTGTGGTGGTTCATACCTATAAAACCAGCACTTTGGGAGGCCAAGACGGGGCAGATCACCTGATGTCAAGAGTTTGAGACAGCCTGGCCAAAATAGTGAAACCTCATCTCTACTAAATATACAAAAATTAGCTGGGCGTGGCAGTGTGCCTGTAATCCGAGCTACTCAGGAGGCTGAGGCACAAGAATCACTTGAACCTAGGAGGTGGTCACAGTTAGCCAAGATAACGCCACTGCACTCCAGCCTGGGCAACAGAGCAAGACTCTGTCTCAAACAAAAATCCCAAAACCAAAAAAAGGGCAACAAAGCATTTACAGAGTGGATATATCTACATGCACATTTTCTGATAGACGCTAATTGCTGAGAATTTAGACAGTTATACCTCTCTACAAATTTATAAATGATATTTTGAGTATGATTAATTCTGTTGTATAAATGAAGTGGGTTCAATATTTTTGCTACAATTTTATCTAACACAGATGCATGGTAGGTATGATTTAATTCTCCTTTCCTAAGAAGAACCATTCAACTGTATCCTCACTATCACAGAACTGAGACTTTTTTTTTTTGAGATGGAGTCTCATTCTGTCTCCCAGGCTGGAGTGCAGTGGCTCGATCTCGGCTCACTGCAAGCTCCACCTCCTGGGTTCAAGTGATTCTCCTGCCTCAGGCTCCCAAGTAGCTGGCATCACAGGCGTCCGCCATCACGCCCAGCTAATTTTTTGTATTTTTAGTAGAGACGGGGTTTCACCATGTTGGCCAGGCTAGTCTTGAACTCCTGACCTCAGGTGATCTGCCCGCCTTGGCCTCCCAAAGTGCTGGGATTACAGACCTGAGAAACTGCACCCAGCCAGAACCGAGACTTTAATAGGTAGCTCATTTTATAAAACAAGCCCTACTACTCATACCTTCATGAGCACTTTTTCAATCTTTTTTTTTTTGAGACACAACCTCGCTCTATTGTCCAGGCTGTCACAATGGTGTGATCATAGCTGGCCATAGCCTTGAATTCCTGGGCTCAAGTGATCCTCTAACCTCAGCCCCCTGAGCAGACAGGGCTATAGGCACATGTCACCATACTTAGCTAATTTTTAAAAATTTTTTGGAGAGACAAGGTCTTACTATGTTGCCCAGGCTCATCTCAAACTCCTGGCTTCACGAGCAATCCTCCTGCCTTGGCCTCCCAAAGTGCTGAGATTAGAAATGTGAGCCACATTGCCTCGCCAAGAATCGTTTTTATGCTAGGTGATTTTTATCACTTTCGGACAGTATGGGATATTAAAATACTCCCTCACTATCAGAAGAAATATTACATATGTAATGTTAACATTGCTTAAAAGTTCTGACAATTTAAATGTTGGAGGAAAAGTCAAGAATCAAACACAATGTAAGACGATTAAGGAGGTCAGGGAGCAACTCTCAATTTTTCAAAAAAGCTAACAGAAAATTATAAATTGGCAAGGCCAGGTGCAGTGGCTCACGCCTGTAATCCCAGCACTTTGGGAGGCCGAGATGGGTGGATCATGAGGTCAGGAGATCGAGACCATCTCTACTAAAAATACAAAAATTAGTCAGGCACGATGATGGGTACCTGTAATCCCAGCTACTCGGGAAGCCGAGGCAGGAGAATCGCTTGAACCCAGGAGGCGGAGGTTGCAGTGAGCCAAGAATGCACCACTGCACTCCAGCCTAGGTGACAGAGCAAGACTCTGTTTTGGGGGGGGGGATCATCTTTTGAAAACACACTAATAAACACTTTCCTCAGTTAAACCAGTTCACCAGTGTGAATTTAAAAAATTATACATTTGGCCAACAGCAGTGACTCATGCCTGTAATCCCAGCATTTTGGGAGGCAGAGGCGGGCGGATCACAAGGTCATGAGTTTGAGACCAGCCTGTTCAACATGGTCAAACCCTGTCTCTACTAAAGATACAAAAAATTAGCTGGGCGTGGTGGTGTGCCTGTAACCCCAGCTACTCAGGAGGCTGAGGCAGGAGAATCGTTTGAACTCAGGAGGCGGAGGTTGTAGTGAACTGAGATGGCACCATTGCACTCCAGCCTGGATGACAGGATGAGAGTCTGTCTCAAAAATAAATAAATACACACACACACACCTTTATGTGATTTAGAAAAAACAAAAACCCACACACACACCTCAAATCCCAGAATACAGAGACACTACAGTTGAGCACAAATTGAAGTTAAAAAAAAAAGGGGGGGGTGCAGGGATGGGATGGGTGGGTAAAGAGGGCAAGAATGACAGAAAGCAGGGCAGGGATCCACTGCAAAGGGACATTTTCAGGGAGATGGAAATGCTCTGTACCTTTATCAGGTGGGTGGGTAGGGGACTTGTTTTTTGAGACAAGGTCTCACTCTGTCACCCAGGCCAAGTGCAGTAGCACTATCGTGGCTCAATGCAGCCTCACCCTCCTGGGCTCAAGTGATCCTCTCACCTCAGCCTCTCAAGTAGTTGGGACTACAGGTGTATGCCACCAAGCCTGGCTAAGTTTTTTTTTTTTTTTATAGAGATGGAGGTCTCACTATGTTGCCCTGGCTGCCCTCAAACTCCTGGGCTCAGGTGATCCTCCAGCCTTGGCCTCCCAAACTGTTGAAATTACAGGTGTGCGCCACTGTACCAGGTCAATGCTTCGTATCTTGATCATGCTGGTGGTAATATCCCTATATACAACTTCCAAAACACAAACTCTATAACTAAAATGGGTATTTCTGTTGTACGTAAACTGTCCCTCAATTTTTCATAAAGGGGGAGTAAATCGATGTAAAGTAGATTTAAAAGAAAATATTAGGCCGGGCGCGGTGGCTCAAGCCTGTAATCCCAGCACTTTGGGAGGCCGAGATGGGTGGATCACGAGGTCGGGAGATCGAGACCATCCTGGCTAACCCGGTGAAACCCCGTCTCTACTAAAAAATACAAAAAACTAGCTGGGCGAGGTGGCGGGCGCCTGTAGTCCCAGCTACTCGGGAGGCTGAGGAAGGAGAATGGCGTAAACCCGGGAGGCGGAGCTTGCAGTGAGCTGAGATCCAGCCACTGCACTCCAGCCTGGGCAGCAGAGCGAGACTCCGTCTCAAAAAAAAAAAAAAAGAAAACAAAATATTAAGGAAATAATAGTATAGGTGGTACACTGATGTGGCCAAATTCACAGATGGTACATGAATAACTGCTGTTTGGGAGATACAGAGCTAAGCCTTTAAAGAGAAGGCTTTTTTTTTTCTTTTTTTTTGAGATGGAGTCTTGCTTTGTTGCCCAGGCTGGAGTGCAATAGGGTGATCTCGGCTCACTGCAACCTCCACCTCCCGGGTTCAAGCAATTCTCCTGCCTCAGCCTCCCAAGTAGCTGGGACCACAGGTGCATGCCACCACACCCAGCTAATTTTTTGTATTTTTAGTAAAGACAGTGTTTCACCGTGTTAGCCATGATGGTCTCTATCTCCTGACCTCGTGATCTGCCCACCTCAGCCTCCCAAACTGCTGGGATTACAGGAATGAGCCACCACAGCCAGACAAGACAAGGCTTTTAAGAGAAGCAACCTCTATAAAAAAAGAAAGTCTAAAATTCATTTTTAAAAGTATATTAATTGTAACAGTCATCAAAAATAAAAGTATGTAATACTTTCATTTCAACAAAGTTTTTTTTCAGGAGAGAAATATTCTTATTTGGGGGCCTCTTGGGGCTAAAGAGAAATCAGCTGCTCATATTAGAAGACCCTGGTGTTATCAAATGCTAGTTTATACCATATGCATCAGACATATAAAAAATCACTACCTATCTTTGGCTGAGATAAAAAGCAAGAGGCAAAGCTCCAAACAGCTGTTCCTAACTTACCAACTACTCTTGCCTCCCACAGCTTTCTGAACAAGGTAAATCCTGAATAGTGATAATCACTCAACTTCATCTCTGCAAAAAGCATTTCTTTTCCTCCCAGGCGAAAACAAACAGTGCCTGCTGTCTAGCAGTAAACAAGTCCCCCAAACACCACACACATCTATTATAATACATACCTCCGAGAAGCCACGGCAAGAACACAATGTTCCTTACGGGCCAAGGATGAGACAAGAGGAACAGGTATCCTCCAAGTTGATACAGTGACTTGTAAACCTGCTTTATCTTATTGGGGTCTCAGTTTCTACATTTGTAAGTATTTTCTGCCTGATTCAATACTACAGTATTTAATTAAGAACCAGAACTTTTGTCTCCTCCCATCTTCTTTTTTTGTTTTTGAGATGGAGTCTCACTCTGTTGCCCACACTGGAGTGCAGTGGTGCAATCTCCTGAGTAGCTGGGACTACAGGCGTGAGCCACCACACCTGGCTAATTTTTGTATTTTTAGTAGAGATGGGTGTTCACCATGTTGGCCAGGCTGGTCCCGAACTCCTGACCTCAGGTGATCCACCCACCTTGGCCTCCCAAAGTGCTGGGAGTACAGGCATGAGTCAGCACGCCCAGCCGTCTCCTCTCATCTTCTAAGAACTGGATACTATCATTTGAAAGTGTTATTCTTAACCATCATGGTCTCTACGCTTGAGTGTGTCTGTGAGAATATGAAGACATACTGTAATTACTGGCTCATTAAGCATCATAATCTTCCTAGTCGCAAAGGGTTAGCCAAGTATTTTATAAGGTATAACTATGAGTATTTAACCTTACAAATTCCTCAAGAAGATAGGCGGAAAATAGGAAAGAAAAGGGCAAAAATAGGCCGGGCGCAGTGGCCCACCTGAGGTCGGGAGTTCGAGGCCAGCCTGGCCAACATGATGAAACCCTGTCTCTACGAAAAACACAAAAAATTAGCCAGGCGTGTTGGTGCGCGCACAGGAGAACTGCTTGAACCCAGGAGGCAGAGGTTACAGTGAACCGAGACCGTGCCACTGCACTCCAGCCTGGGCAGCAAGAGCAAAATACCGTCTCAAAAAAAAAAGAAAGAAAGAAAGAAAGAAAGAAAGAAAGAAAGAAAGAAAGAAAAGGGCAAAAATACCCAACAGTGGAAAGGAGGGAGCAAAGTTAACTGCACAGATCACATCTCAGTCACAGAGAGCAGTATATGAAGGGGGGGAAAAGCCTCGAATCACTTGACTGAGATATATGTGGGAGATGCTAGAAATCCAACTCCGCATTCCAAAAAACTGTGTTCCCAGAGACCACTACTGCAGTGTTGATTCACACAGCCCTTATGAGTAAACACTTCCAGATAATGACACTGATGGAAAAATAGCATACAATAGGAAAGCTCTATTTCTAAAAACTTTACTGTTTAACTGGAATCACACCTTTATTCTGCAACAAAAAGAAAATTGCTGAACAGAAGCAGATGCTGTTTAACTCTTCCTTAAAATAAGCTTCTTCCCTAGGGCTTGTTAGTGCGCGATCAAACCAGAAAGGTAAAGATGAAATGGCTTTCCTGTTTCTTGATTTTTATCTACCAGCAATAATATGAGGCACGCTCATAAAGAGTTGCATTACATTTCAATTAAACTCTAGGAAAGCATAATTCTGAGCTAAATATTCTGCCTAAAGAATCTTTTCCATACAATCTGATTACTTGCTCCTTGCACTCACAACTTGTTTCTTAATTTCTGTGCTTTTTATCCCTCCTTTCTATGCAAGGTTTTATCCAAAAAGTATACCCCTTACCAGAAAGTGACCTCCTGCAGGGATCGCATCTTACTCACCTTGTGTCTCTGTCAGGACTCAGCCCTGGGCTTTGGCCACAGCTCACCTTCGATTGATAAAAAAATATACATCAAGGCCGGGTATGGTGGCTCACACCTGTAATCCCAGCACTTTGGGAACCCAGCCAGGCAGATCACTTGAGGTCAGGAGTTCGAGACCAGCCTGGCCAACATGGCAAAACCCCATCTGTATTAAAAATACAAAAATTGGCCAGGCGCAGTGGCCAGTAATCCTGTAATCCCAGCACTTTGGGAGGCCGAGGCAAAGGTCAGGAGATCAAGACCATCCTGGCTAACACTTGGTGAAATCCCGTCTCTACTAAAAATACAAAAAATTAGCTGGGCGTGGTGGCGGGCATCTGTAGTCCCAGCTGAGGCAGGAGAATGGTGTGAACCCAGGAGGCGGAGCTTGCAGTGAGCCGAGATTGAGCCACTGTACTCCAGCCTAGGCCACGGGGCAAGACTCCATCTCAAAAAAAAAAAGAAAGAAACAAAGAAAGAAAGAAAGAAAGAAAGAAAGAAAAGGGCAAAAATACCCAACAGTGGAAAGGAGGGAGCAAAGTTAACTGCACAGATCACATCTCAGTCACAGAGAGCAGTATATGAAGGGGGGGAAAAGCCTCGAATCACTTGACTGAGATATATGTGGGAGATGCTAGAAATCCAACTCCGCGTTCCAAAAAACTGTGTCCCCAGAGACCACTACTGCAGTGTTGATTCACACAGCCCTTATGAGTAAACACTTCCAGATAATGACACTGATGGAAAAATAGCATACAATAGGAAAGCTCTATTTCTAAAAACTTTACTGTTTAACTGGAATCACACCTTTATTCTGCAACAAAAAGAAAATTGCTGAACAGAAGCAGATGCTGTTATAACTCTTCCTTAAAATAAGCTTCTTCCCTAGGGCTTGTTAGTGCGCGATCAAACCAGAAAGGTAAAGATGAAATGGCTTTCCTGTTTCTTGATTTTTATCTACCAGCAATAATATGAGGCACGCTCATAAAGAGTTGCATTACATTTCAATTAAACTCTAGGAAAGCATAATTCTGAGCTAAATATTCTGCCTAAAGAATCTTTTCCATACAATCTGATTACTTGCTCCTTGCACTCACAACTTGTTCTTAATTTCTGTGCTTTTTATCCCTCCTTTCTATGCAAGGTTTTATCCAAAAAGTATACCCCTTACCAGAAAGTGACCTCCTGCAGGGATCGCATCTTACTCACCTTGTGTCTCTGTCAGGACTCAGCCCTGGGCTTTGGCCACAGCTCACCTTCGATTGATAAAAAAATATACATCAAGGCCGGGTATGGTGGCTCACACCTGTAATCCCAGCACTTTGGGAACCCAGCCAGGCAGATCACTTGAGGTCAGGAGTTCGAGACCAGCCTGGCCAACATGGCAAAACCCCATCTGTATTAAAAATACAAAAATTGGCCAGGCGCAGTGGCCAGTAATCCTGTAATCCCAGCACTTTGGGAGGCCGAGGCAAAGGTCAGGAGATCAAGACCATCCTGGCTAACACTTGGTGAAATCCCGTCTCTACTAAAAATACAAAAAATTAGCTGGGCGTGGTGGCGGGCATCTGTAGTCCCAGCTGAGGCAGGAGAATGGTGTGAACCCAGGAGGCGGAGCTTGCAGTGAGCCGAGATTGAGCCACTGTACTCCAGCCTAGGCCACGGGGCAAGACTCCATCTCAAAAAAATAAAAAATAAAAAATAAACAAAAATTAGCCGGGTGTGGTACAAAAATAATCCCAACTACTCGGGAGGCTGAGGCAGGAGAATTGCTTGAACCCAGGAGGCAGAGGTTGCAGTGAGGCAGAGGCTGCATCGAGGTGAGATCGCGCCACTGCACTCCAGCCTGGGTGACAGCAAGATTCCGTCTCAAAAAAACATATATATAAATCAAAACAGGTTTCTGCTTTAGGTGACAACAGATGACATTAAGCTCAAGCAACTTCTACCTATAACTCATAATCCTAGATACAGTGGAGCAAAGACGGAAATAGGGACCATCAACAGCTCTGCCACTGACTTCCCCTGCAGTCTTGAATAAATCAAGAATGAACAAAGTCATAAATATCCACTATCAGGAACTTTGTATTATGGCCGAGTCCTATCAGTTTTCCCTGACAGCCAGTATTAGATAATCATTTACAGCCTTAGCCACCATGCACCTGTATGCAAAACCCTCACATTGTAACACTGGAATTGGCTTTATATGAAAGCTACAATTACAGCTTCTCATCTCCTGCCATTCTATATAAAAGAGTGGGATCTACAGAGCCATATACGGAAACTGGTCATTTCAACCTTGCCTAACAGGGGTTCCTTTCTCATGCTTTTTAAGGAAGGAGCAAGAATAGAAATTCTCAGAGTCCTTATCAGTAAGTAATGATCAGGAATGTTCTATTGATGCTGCTATAAACCTCCAGCATAACAGCAAGGTGACAAAGAATTTTCTAAAATTAGGCCCAAATAGGAGGAAAGAAACGCTTAGCTCAGGATGAGTTCAAGAACCAAAAATGGACTGAATTGTGCTGATTGAGGTCAGAAACAGGGTCAAAGTTGCCTCTTTCAGAGATGAGAATTAGATATAACAAGTAATTGGCTGGGCACGGTAGCTCACGCCTGTAACCCCAGCACTTTGGGAGGCCAAGGCGGGTGGATCACTTGAGGTCAGGAGCTTGAGACCAGCCTGGTCAATATGGTGAAATTCCATCCCTATTAAAAACACAAAAATTAGCCAGGTGTGGTGGTGGGCGCCTGTAACCCCGGCTACTTGAGAGGCTGAGGCAGGAGAATCGCTTGAACTCGGAGAGCAGAGGTTGCAGTGAGCCGAGACTGTGCCACTGCACTCTACCCTGGGCGACAGAGTGAGACTCCATCTCAAAAAAAGAAAAAAAAAGTAATTGCCAGCTCTTAGCACTGTCCAGTGGAACCTTCTTTGGCGATGGAAATGTTCCACGTCTGTGCTGCCCAATGTAGCAGACATCAGCCACATGTGGTTGAAATGTGGCTAGCATGACTGAGGAAAGGAATGTTAAATTGTGCTTAATCTTAATCTCAATGTAAACTGCCAAATATGGCTAGTGGCTACCAAACTGGAACTGTAGCTCTAGATTCCCTAAATTAGGGACTTTCAACCAGAGGCAATTCCCTCCACCCCTTGGGGGACAGCTGCCTCCATCTGGAGACATTTCTTATTGTCACAAGCAGGGGTAGGGAGTGCGACTAGCATCTACTGAGCGGAGGCCAGGGACACTGCTAAGCACGCTGCCATGCACAGGCCTGCCCCCACAACAGCGAATTATCTGACCCAAAATATCAGTAGTGCTGATGCTGAGAAATTGCTCTAAGTTTGCTCAAGGACAGAATTAAAGTAAATGCAAAACAAACTGTAGCATACCTTGTCTAAACATAATACCCAGGAAGAATGAGATCTCTTAACCAACAGAAAAAGGTCCGGGCTATTCTACAAGTTTAGAGTAGCAGGTTTTGACCTGGCATGGGGGCTCATGCTTATAGTTCCAGCACTTTGGGAGGCTAAGGCAAGAGGATGGCTTGAGCCCAGGAGTTTGGGACCAGCCTGGGCAATACAGTGAGACCTTGTCTCGATTAAAAAAATTTTTTTAATTAGCTCAGTGTGGGGGTGAATGCCTGTAGTCCCAGCTACTCAGGAGGCTGAGGCACGAGGATCTCTTGAGCCCTGGAGACGGACGTTGCAGTGAGCCGAGATTGTACCACGGCTCTCCAGCCTGGGTGACAGAGAGAGATCCTGTCTCAAAAATAATAATATAACAGCTTTTTACTGAAAGGTGTATGTGTTTAATAACTTAAAATCTTCATCATTATAGTGATTACTTCCTGTGGCATTTTCTTTATTGAATATTAAC